>NC_050184.1:28917842-29010342 GCF_008315115.2 Sander lucioperca | reverse complement strand
CACCTCAGCACCCCATCTCCTGTTTGCGTTTTCCTGTCACGTCCTTTCACAAGCCCTATGTCGTAGCGAGGCCTTCGGTCAAGCCTTGCTTGTGGGGTGATGACAGTCTCAGGCCAGGTCAGAGTATTTTGGCACTCAGACTCCTACTGAAAGTCAGGGACTGTAAACACTTTTGCAGCCTAACGGCTTAGCACCGCTCAACGACAAAATGGATCAAACCTCTTCACTGAGCTCGGCCCATTTCTTACCTGTTCAATGGAAATGTAATGTAATGTGGTCTTATTGCTCTATATTTTTATTATATATTCTATATATAAATATATATAAAGATTACAATAGCTGGGATTATTTAATAGCAATAGCTTGTAGTTAATGTGTACAGATTACCTTATAGAGATGTCTAGACGATTTCTGAAAAGGCCAGTTAAACTAAAAGGAATCTGTTCTTGGACTGTCACAAGTAGATGTTGTATAACCTCCACTTAAAGTCTCGCACGCCACACATACACCCTTTTTACCAACACACACATTAACATGCACACAATTTCACACACAAAATACCCACCACCTGCTGCTGTGGGAAATACACTGGTTTCTGAAACTGGGGGACTTTTTTAGTGTTGGTCAGTCTTATATTTCACTGTCTGTCTTGTTAAGAGTAAATGATCAGCTAGTTGCACCTGAACTGTGTCACAGGCTGTATACAACTGCAAGAATGCTACTGCGACACATGGCTCACACTGACCAGACAAGATAGTGTTTGCAGCTTTAAAACTGCAACTGATTAGTGTTGAAAATGTACTTCTGTTTGTCTGTAACTCATCTGACCATGCGAAAACATCAAAAAGTAGTTACGTACGAGGCTAAAACCCTCATCCCATTTTAAAGACTAGAATTGCAAAGGAGCTTTGAGGTATTGGGCACATTCCTGCCTGGTTTTCTGTCTTAACATTCCTTTTTAATGTTTTTTTTTTTTTTTTTTTCTTTACAAGGGCCAATGTATGATGTTGCTTGGCATGGTTGGTGTGCTATGAAGGCGACAGGATGACTCCACAGTCTGGTTTTTATTTAAATGTGTTTCTTACACTGAACTCAAATCCGTTGATAGGAAAATAAACTTTGTTGTCCCTTATTACACTTAAAGAGACGGACGTTTTTTCAAAAAAAAGAAAAAAAAAAGACATGAAAACCAAATGTGGTGTTGAGTGAATTTTTAATAATGTACAGTTTTGGTGACTTTAAATTTGTTCCTTTATATTTTTAGGACCAATTCGTCATTTTTAAGAGGAGGTATTACAAGACTCTGTTGTATTAAGGTGATGTAACACGTGTGCATCTGTAGAATGTACTGTGAGTTGAATAAAAACCACATCTAGTAGAGTATCTAGTAGTTTTTTTCTCTGTCCTATCTGAGTCTTCTGTGTGTTCTCCATGTTTCTCTTAAAATTGGGGTTTCTGTCATGTGTTCTTGTTTCCTCCCACAGTCCTAAGACATGCAGGTTAGGTCAACACCCATAACTAGATGTTTTCTCAATCTTAGTGTGTGTGAAAGACTGGCGACCTGTTTGGGCCCAGTGCATGCTGGGATAGGCTTCAGCCCCTCCCGGCTCCTGAAATAGATGGATATACTGCACATGGCTAATAAACCAACAGGAGCAGATCTAGTGCCTTTGAGAGGTTTAGTATATGTTTTAAGTGTTTTGTGTTTAAAGTTGTTTTCCTGGGACTTTTTGCAGACTAAACAATCAAGAAAATAATATTCAGTAATACAGATGCAGCCCTGAGACTCTATTATTTGTAAAATATCTATGTGACTGAAGTTTATAGTCTGCTGAAAGGTTCTTTAATATTACTGATTGTGTAATTGCAATAAATACAACAGCATACCTGAAAAGAATGTGGCACTGTTAAATACCTCTGGTTTTATTGGCAGATAAGCATTTTCCAAATAGTCACATACACCCTTTTTACACACCGCCTGCTAACCTCATACCTCTACTAAAACTCATTGTATATCCCAAGGCAAGCACACAGCAATATGTCACATTAAAGAGTGAAAAAGAAAGCCAACCATGATGGAAATATGCTGAAGTGTTTGGGCGGGGCTCTGCAGTTCTGTGGAGAGTCCTGTCCGAGGCACATGCTGCTGGGAACGTCCTGCCGTCACTCCCAGCTGCTCTACAGAGGTAGACTCAAGTTCATTCACTACACAACCACTTATATTCTAATACCTTACATTTACAGAACACCTGAAAAAGTAAAAAATAAGGAAATATGGAGGGATATATAAAATAGGTCTACTGTCTTTTTGTGCATCTCCATCCCTATTTGCCTATATCACTCTCTCAAATCCCTGTGCTGGCACTTTGTGTGTGTGTGAAATTGTGTCAGTGTCAGCACTCTGGGAGGAGGGGGCTGAAAACTCCCCACGCCAGCGGGTTCCACTGTGCCCCCCACCCGTCCCGCTCCACACAGTTAGGCTTAGCCCCACAAAAGGGGGGATAACAGTTTAACAGTTGCCGTGGAGAAGAGGGGGTAATCCACAACATAATGGGGCACGCCAGCAGCGCCCCCAACCCCCGCTCTACCAACCAACCAGTTCATTCTGGACTCTGTCTGCCAGATTGATGGCCCATGATGCCTGGAGATTCAGGAGAATCAGATTGGACTCCAAACATCTCCACATCATGGAAGCTGCCCTGCTAAAACATACACATTGTAGTAAATGAAAAAATAATAACGCATTTAAAAACGTCAATATTCAGATGTTGCAAAGCAGCATCACAGATGCAATATTCTCACGTTTTAGTTAAATAGAGGAATTCTGTGGTGTGTTTGATATCAAAGAGTGAAAATGAAAAGCCTGCACAGATGCTGCATCACAATAGGCTCTATGGCAACAGCATCATGAAAGAGTTTGTCCCCATGGTGATCAGAGCAGTAAGTAATTTCTGGAAGGGAGAAAAAAAGGTGGGTGGGAGGACATCATATTTGAGGTCTTTGGGTTTAGTCTCCACATAACATAACAGTTACATTGACTTAGAAAAAAAACATTAGAGGACACAAAGAAGAGTCATATTTATCTGATGCTGAAATGCATCAATGTAGACTATGACCCAATAGACAATTTCACTGCAGAGGATGTGGTCTGTTCTTGTTGCTCTGGTTCTCTGCTCACTAATGGTCCCTTTCTCCTATAATTGATATGAAAATCAGGCTGAGCAGCAGTAATGGGTGCCAGGTGCTCAGGACACACCAACACAGGAGACAACAGGACAAGCCACAAACACCTTTATATTATGTTCATGTTGTACTCTTGTATGTATGTAGTTCATAGTTTTGTTATTGTCAACAAATTCAATGAAAAGACCAAAACCAACAACACATTGGTCTGTCTCTCAATACATCTCGGTTTGACCACCCTGTCTACAACCCTCAAACACACTGATTCTGTTCATTCCTACTGAAGAAGTAAAATATTATAGAGATTATGACTCCACAGCCATGCTAGTGGCTATGTAAGGCTGCACTTAAGCACAGCGGTGCTTTGAGCTAAATGCTAATGTTAGCATGCTAACATGCTCACACAATGACAATGCTAACATGTTGATTTTTAGCATGTATGTTTGGAATGTTCGTCATGTTTGTTTCACGTGTTAGCATGCTAACATTTTCTAATTAGCACTAAACACAAAGTACAGCTGAGGCTGATTTGAATGTCATTTTGCAAATAGTCAGTTATAAAGCTGGGCAGTGTAGTTTTTAGCAAACACTACTCAAAAAGGAGTAAATCGTACATATGTTGGGAATATGTAGATTTGTACACGTGTTGCTCTGTTTACAGCAGAAGGACAGTGTATATGTGGCTCAAAATAAATTACTGTGCCCATGCAGGTTCATAGAAGGAACATGTGAGCCAGTGCAACAATGTGGCTCAGTAATGTGTTTTTAAAGAGTTTTTGGACAACAATGGAGCTCTATGGCACAGAGGAATAAAATATAAAAGTATCCAAATAGGTTTTTGGTCTTTTCACAGGATTTGTTGACAAGAAGAAAAATAGAAAATATCACTAGACTTGACATACTGTGTAGCTGGCAGCATTGGTGATAAATAATAAATATAGGTAGACAAAATAATGTAAACACTTTAAACTAGTTTGGAGATAGGCACATTGCTCCTCCAGACTATTCCATTTGATATGTTTCTGTAAATAAAAAAAATGGAAACTTCAGTCTTTAGTGAGCCTTGATTTTTTGTATTACAATACTAACTGGCAACATTTGAAGCTGACAAATACAACTAACTGGCATTCAACCTCAATTTTAAATGACCCACTTTTGCAGCATTATTAATAATTGTGATTTCAGTCATGGTTATATAATTTTATATCATCGCTGCACCCTCTGAAGTGGCCACAATCACTTCAATTTGAAGATAAATGAAAGGATCCTCGTAGTTCCCTGAACAGGTGTACAATTGCTCAAGGTCGGTAGAATGAGTTGGATGAAGATTGGGAGGGTTAGAGTGTTATATGTGCAATTGTGCATGCATTGTTTCCATGGCTTGCACTGACTGTTTGTGCACAGGCCTGAGATGTAGGGTAAGGAGAGGGTGAGTAGAGAGACTGGGAGGGGGCAGGCTGCTCTCATCAAAGGACCTCTCAGACTCTACAAGTTAATGACGGATGTAGCAGAGACCCTGAAGCCCTCAGACCCCGACAGCTACACACAGACAGACGGACAGCCAGAGAGACAGACCGACATACAGCGGAAAAAAAACTGAGTTTGAAATGACGTGGCGTGAGGTAAGCATCTTATTTCATTTCCTTTGTGTTAAAATCTCTCATGATTTGAAAACACAAACAGCTAATTTAACCAACATTGTATTTGTATTTCATGGCAGTTTGAACTGTCCCAGCAAAAGTAGCACTTTGTTATAGGCCAGATGGTTATGAAGTGTTTGGGGCAAATTATGCATTTTTTAAAATCAATTTTTATAAAGACAATGTGTTACAGTGTTGAAATACAGGTTACTGACATGGGGTTGACTTGTTTGTGTAAAATATAGTGATGGAATAAAGTGTTGTTTATGTCTCAGTGTTTTAACACCACTTGTGTCATTTTTGACATTTCTTACAGCTTTTGATAGCAATATAACTGTCAGTCATATAATATACATGTGGCTAAATCAATAAGCTCAATATGTTTTTTGATCATGGATCCCAGCACTAGTTAGGGTTTGAGCAAGATTCCAGATAAAAAGATGTTTGGTAAACTAAATATAGGCCACCTTTGTTTATGTCCCCTTTCTACGAGGAGCTACGTAGTAAGCAGTTCTGGCGCGCCATTCTCGCAGAGCTGCTTGGCACCCTGGTTTTAGTGAGCGCCGTGCTGGGTGCATCTATGCCAGGCCCTGGAGAGGCCCCCACGGGACCCCTGTACCCAGCAGTGGCAGTGGGTGTGACGATTGTCGCACTGGGACACTGTTTTGGAGAAATAAGCGGGGCACAGGTGAATGTCCAACACATCCTCATACCTAAACATCATTATAGGTAGATTTCCAAAGATTCCCAAAATGACACATACGACCATTCTATTTACTGCTGCATGGTGGCGGTTTAATCATGTGACCATTCTATTTAACGTAACAAGCGCAGATTTATACACGTAGCCTAGTTAACATTGTAAAACGGAACTAGATTAGTTAGATTAGTTTAGATAACAAAAATACGTAGGGTTAGTAAAACATCAGGGATTGGCTTAAAATGAGTCACGTAAAACTACTAAAATAAGGACGTAATGTGATGTCACAGACGTCATTGCATCAAGGACTAAAACTTGGTTCATTTCAAAATAAAAGTTGACTTTTGACTTCACACAGGACACAATATCCAGGCTCCTGAGTGAAAGTTCTGTATTTGTTGTTGTCGTTATGAGCTGCTTGCATAATCGACCCATACAAATGTTTTCTGGGTGAGGATGGGCTGGAATGTCTTATAGTCACACACTCGTTTTAAAGTTGTATTGTTCTTTCTCTGATCAACTCTTTGAAACTCTTTGCTGGTGGTAACATGGGAGTTGAAGTACTCAGATCCTTACCACAATGTACAAATACTCAATTTCAAGTAAAGGGCCTGCATTTAAAATACTAAATAAGTAAAAGTACAGTTAGTATTATTAGCTTAATGTACTTAAAGTATCACAAATAAAAGCACTAAAAATGGCCCCTGTGAGAGATATATTATCATATATGACATTATTAGATTGTTAATACTGATGCATCACTGTGTAAGCAGCATTTTACTGTTAGTTTAAACTACTTTATACAGTCAGGTAGTTTAGTCCAGTGGTTCCAAACCGAGGGGTCAGGCCCTTCCAAAGGATCACAAGATAAATCTGAGGGGTTGTGAGAGGATTAATGGGGCAAAGTGTTGTGTTCTCCAAATATGCAACCATTCATCTTCTGTAACATTCATACCAAGTTATTTTCCCCAATTCAGCTTTACATATAATTTGTTTCCTATTCTCTCCGTTGTGTGCTAACATAATGTTGATATAATTTTGTATTTCTTTGAATTGTAAACTCCAATTATGGTTCTAATTATTCGATTTTGATATACATTTACATTGTGCTTTACCAGTCATAAAAGTCTCTTAAAATAGCATATGTTTTATGGCAGTTTTTATGTTATTTAATTGTTTTTCAATATTTGTAACATTGTTTATATGTAAGTGTGTGTTTGTGCTCTCTGATCAGGTGAATCCTGCAGTGACTTTGGCTCTGTTGGCCACTCGGAAGCTGGAAGTTGTCAGAGCTGTTGTTTACATGGCTGCACAGTGTTTGGGGGCCTCTTTAGGAGCCGGGGCCCTCTACTTGGCCCTGCCAGTCAAAACCACTGCAGACCACTTCGTCAACAGGGTCAGTCCTCAGCTTATTAGTGGGTTACCTTTTGAAGCTTTAGAGACATTACATATTTTCAGAATATTCCTTCTTTTCCTGCTCCTCTTTCTCTTATATACTCCTGTTTACCTTACTCAGGTTCCTATAGAGTTAAATGCAGCCCAGGCTCTGGGCATGGAGGTTTTGTGCACCTTCCAGATGGTCTTCACTGTGTTCTCAGTAGAGGATCAGCGGCGGAGGGAAAGCCCAGAACCAGGAAACCTGGCCATTGGATTAGCACACACTGCTGGAGTGCTAATAGGGGTAAGAGGAGCTTTTATACAGAACGATTGCACATTTTTTTCAAATGTGTTCTGAAATGGTTCCTCAACTACAAAACACAAGTTAACAGAACTTACTCACGAATCACAAACATTTAATGTTATCTGGACTCCACCACTTTTATTGTAGCAAAATGCAAGACGAGAAACTGAAATGTTTTCCTTAAATGCTGATAATATCTTTATTTTAAGTATTAACAATGTTTATAAAATGAGTAGCTCAAATCAGTCAATGTGATTGGTTCATAGCCATTATATAATAACCATATACAATGGCTATGACATCTTATTCCTTTCCACCAGTATATCCTACGAAAGTCTGACAAAATAAGTGAATTAGTAAGCCACATGAAAAATGGCACAACGCGATACATAGATAATAAATGGGAATCAGTGCTAGATATCGAAACTTTAGATGAAGAATGATACAAAACGTGCATGAGACAAGCAACCATGTTGGCTCTGTAGTTTTCTGGAGTTGCACTAGGCAAGGCAAGTTTATTTAATTAGCACAGTTCAGCAACAAGCAAACACACTACAAACGGACATTTAAGTACAATTTAAATGATGTAACGTTAAGGAGGCTATGAAGAGAAAGATACCCTGCAAAAATGGAATGGAAAATTGACCTCCCTGCTGAGAGTTTAAAGAAATATTTTTTTAAAGGAATTTGGAAAAGTGGATTGTTTACATGAAACATGATGAGTCTATATAAATGTATATAAAAGTATATTATTAAAAGTATCTTATTTTTCTGTCAGGGGCGGTTTTCTGGTGCTAGTATGAACCCCGCACGTTCTCTGGGTCCAGCCATCATCACTGGATTCTGGGAAAACCACTGGGTGAGAGAGAGAGCCTCAAAATCAAAATCTGTCTCCATGGAAACACTTGTCTAACTGTGCAACTGAGTTTTCTAATGCGTTTTTATAATTGTTGTCCAATTATAGTCATTGTTTATGTGATAATAATAATCAAAGCAATA
Organism: Sander lucioperca; assembly: GCF_008315115.2. Lineage (NCBI taxonomy): Eukaryota > Metazoa > Chordata > Actinopteri > Perciformes > Percidae > Sander > Sander lucioperca. The sequence goes on along the minus strand of NC_050184.1, from coordinate 29,002,139 downwards.
ACATTTATTGAGTATCAAATTCATGGCTGTACAGCTGAAGGCTCTCCATCCCTTAGTTGCTAAGAGGACAGGAGGTGTGGTGAGGACAGTGGTGGAATGTAACTAAGTACAATTACTCAAGTACTGTACTTAAGTACAAATTTGAGGTACTTTACTTGAGTCTTTTCTTTTCATGTCACTTTCTACTTCTACTCCGCTACATTTCAGAGAGAAATATTGTACTTTTTACTCCACTACATTAATCTGACAGCTTTAGTTACTAGTTACTTTACACATTAGGATTTTTGCACACAAAACACACGTAGTTTTATAAAATACAAGGTTTTATTATAAATGAAACTACCCAACAATATATAGACCTAGAAGTCCAGCTGAAATGATAACTTAGTTGATTAACAGAACTGTTTTGATCGTTTCCAGTTTCTAAAATGTGAGGATTTTTCTGCATTGAGTACATTTACTTTTAATACTTACTTACGTCCATTTTCCTGATAATACTTACATACTTTTACTAAAGTAACATTTTCAGTGCAGGACTTTTACTTGTAACAGAGTATTTTTACAGTGTGGTAGGATCTGAATACTTCTTGGTGATGATCCGGGAAGCTGAGTTCTGGGAGTTTATGGAGAAGTTTGTGAGGTAGACCAGAGTGGAGAGAGCCCTATAAAATACGATGGGATCGAGTTGGGGCTCCTTGTCACATTTCAGTGGCTATGAGTTGTTTTTGTAAATTTCCAAGGCCCAAAGAGGTCAAATTATGCAATATAAAAAATAAAATTCATTTTCAATTAGGGAAAAGTCTAAAAAATGCATATAAATGTGTGAAACTGAAATTGTTATATTCTTGTTTCCTCTCCCATTAATCATCACGCCACCTGTCAGATTGATCTCGTGACCCTTTGGAGGGGCCCGACCTCTAGGTTGGGAACCACTTAACCATTTAAGTCTCGCTTTGTCAGACCCTCCTCCAAAGCGCGCTGGAGGAGGGTCTGCTACTCCACATAGCATTCAAGGATGGGAGGAAAACATGCTCTGGTTTATTGGCATTTCTTTAAACCAATCACAATCGTCTGCTAAGCACCGGAGAAAAGCCACGGTGCCGTTGCAAAATACGCTCGGAAGGAATTTGTTTTGGTGGAACATGTGTATGTTTAAAAGTTGTTTTAGTCGTGCAAGAGAAAACTCAGATTGGACAGCTAGCTGTCTGAATTTACCCTGCAGAGATCTGAGAAAAGGTTAACCATAGTCCTCATAAATCAACCGGAGTTTAAAATGCTAACACAAAGGAAGGCCAAGGCAAGGGATATCTGGCCTAAATTAGTGAAATCTGGCGGATTTTCTGGCGGCAACGTGGCACTCCCGGAAGTGGAACGTCAAGGATATAGAGGAACCACTGGACTGAACTCTATACAAAGAGGTTAAAAATAGCTCCACCTTGAGCAGCTATAACAGTTAAATGCTGCTTACACACAGATGCATCAGTATCTAATAATGTCATAATAATATATCAATCACAGGTGCAATTTTTTACTTTTGATACTTTAAGTGCACATAGATGCTTATACTTTCATTTTGAAAGACTTCTACTTATAATGGAGTACATTTACATTATTGTATTTACTTAAATAAAGGGTTCATATATTGTTCCAACACTGCATTAACATTGCCTCAGTTGTAAGTCTCAGCTGATATTCAGGTGATAATAAGCCATCTATTTGTTTTCCAGATAAAGTGAAAACATTCGTCTATACACATCTCTTAAATCTCATTATAACCTGTTTCTCTTTTTGCCCACCTTCAGGTTTATTTGATCGGACCAGTGATCGGTGCTATACTGGCTGGAGTGTCCCATGAGTTCTTCTTTGCACAAAGCGCCTCTCGCCAGAAGCTCGTGGCTTGTCTGACCTGTAAGGACATAGAGATTGTGGAGACGACCAGCATGACGGGATCATCTCTGTCCACCGTCACACCGAACGCCATGAGAGCCAAGCAGGCAAACAAACAAGAAAACAACTGAGGACACATGCATAAACAAACACATAGAAACACAATATTACAGTGATTTTTATGAAGATGCATAGTGTATCAATTGTGCAGAGCTGGCTTGACGGCGGGATTTATCCTACATTCAATATTACTGTTTCGAGTTCTGAAGCACTTTATGAATGAAATGAAGAAGTATTAAAACCCTTTACTTATAGCAACACCTCAAGAGATAAATTGAACAATTGTTTATTAATTGTAAGATTGATTATAAGTTTCATCCCCAGATCTTTCTTTTAAAGTGTCCTTGTGCAAGACACTGAACCCTGAAATGTGTCCCACAATGATAAATCCGACGTTTATTAACTCAATTAATAACTTTTTTCTATAAAGTTTCAGAGGTGTTTAAGGAAATTATGAAATATAAATGAAAATGATGAAATAGCCATTATAATTTCCCAAAGCCTAAGGTATTCAAATGTGTTGTTTTGTCTGACCAACAGTCTAAAACTAAAAACTTTAATATTTGATATTTTCTGCCTGAAAAACGACTCACACGATTTATCAATTATCCAAATAGTTGCAGATTAATTTTCTGTCGATTAATTGTCTAATTGTTTAATCATTCTACCAACATTCTATCATAATATTCAAAACAGCCATATTTTGCCATGAGTCGTAGAATCAAAGTCCTTAGTGCGTCCTGGGTGCAGTCCCACCTTTACTTAGAGCTGTCCATTTGTGATCAGATCACTCAGATTGGATTTTAATACCAAATGGAAATGGGGTCTTAGTCTGTCCCTGTTGCTTTTTGTTGAAAATGTGGATAGAAAGCTGCATTTCAAGGGGCTGAATTTGACATCCTAGTTGGCTTTCATTATGTAATGTATGTAAAGGTGTAGCCAATCCTGTGAGATTCAATATTGTTAATTTCAAAATTGCACATCATTAAAATGTATAATGGAGACTCATTGAAAGCCTGCTGAAAAACACCCTTATGTTTGCCATTTTCAGTTTCAGGGCCCATCTGTGAATGCTTTGAAATGCTAAAGAGGTCCTTGCGTTGCATTGTAGATTCAATGATGCTCTCAATTAGTCCAATATGTGTCTCATGTCTGCCTGTTAGCGGCTGTCTCCTCTCTTAGGCTTCCTATTCACAATCAAGTGGACCTTCATACTTCTGTAAGGGCTCTAAAGAAAGAACACTTTCAGTGGAAAGAAGCTATGAAATGGATACTGTGTGTGTGTGTGTGTGTGTGTGTGTGTGTGTGTGTGTGTGTTTTGGTTGGATGATGTTTGTCTTGTCTTATACAGTAATGTGTTTTGCGTAACACACTTGTAATTTAAAGGGTCCGTTCCCCCCAAATTATAAAAAAAGAAACACACATTTATAATTGTATTGTAATTTGGATGAACGACTCCTTAAAAATGAATATAATAAAAAGAAATGTGTAATGTATTAATATTCATAATTCATGTTAAACAAAATGTATTGTACACTGTAGTATCTGGATTTGACAGCAAGTATAAAATAAAACCATATTAGCAACTAGTATCACTATAGCAGTGTAATTTGAATACACACACATACATAAACTATTTACACAATGTGCACAATAGCTATAACTGCCACAGTACTGCCAGCATTTTGCATTGTGTGTGTTCTTTCTAACATGTATAAAAGGGAGTCAAAAGGGCAAGCTCAGCATTCTGCTTTCATCACCCATTCCCTCTCACCCCCCTCATCGCCCCAGCAACAGTGATAGCTCTCCACTGGTCAGCGCGATACCCAGGTGCTGCTTAGTAACCCCCACCGCCCCACACACACACCCCACACACACACACACACACACACACATCCCTGCTGCCCTACTGCACCTCTCCCTTTACCCAAGCTCCACACACACACACACACACACACACACACACACACACACACACACACACACACACACACACACACACATAATGCAAACCTCTGCCGAGCACCTCCTAGAAGCCCCGGTCACAACAGAAGACACAATCCGCTGGTTGTTATTGTTGTTTGTTGCTTGTGGATCTGTGTTTTTTTCCACACTTTATTGGCTTTTTCTTCCCCTTCTGATGTCTCCACTACGCTGCCGTTGGCTGTGGAGTGGTGCCAGGACTTAGTGTTCATAAACACAGGCCTCTGCACTGACTGCTGCCAAGATGACTGGTGATCATCAGCCATGCTTGGTGGTGTAGTTGTCTCCAGAACATTTAAACAAAAGCAAGAAATAATCACAAACATTAGCATTGCGAAATCAAGCCAATGCTTAGTTAGCTGTTATGTCTGTGCTTTAGTTTATAATGTATTTTTGTCTTGTCTCTGTCCATACGTAGCCCACATGCTGGTTACAGACAATGGATTCACAGGGTCAGGCATTTCAGTGTATGGGTCAGTTCAGCGCTGTTAGCTTTGGGCACTTCCGTCCGGGGCCCCAACTGTATTATCTGCATGTGTGTATATGTCTATGTGTGTGTGCATGTGTGTGTCTTTTTGCATGTATGTTTGTGTTTTCTGCCCTTGTCCATCAGCATTTGCATCCCCTGATTATGACAGTGATGATATGTCAATAGATGACATACGCCCCAAAGAAAACATTCTACTCTCAGCTCCAGCTGCTTTTCGCCGTGATTGTTCCTCCTAGCTTCCCACTTCCACCTGAATATAAAATACAAATACTTCCTGTTGTCTCTTTATCCAAAATCTCTCTACCTCTCACTAAATGTCTTTCATGGATTTCCACTCATTCTCGCTTTATCTGTTTCTCTTCTCGGATACATTGACTCTCTTTTGGCCTTGTTCTGTTATAGGGGGCGACGGAAGGGTTAAGTTTGTTTGATTTAGGATGTCCAACACTGCCGCCCCCCGCCCTTGGCCCTACAGAGGGATTATGGCGTCACCTGGGGCCCCTGGAGGGTATTATAAAGCCCCTGCCTGGCCCTCTCCCCTCCGTCAGAGAGGCTAAAAGGTCCAGCGGACACTCTATCTATCCCAGTCTCTACTTTAGAAACACCCCTTTAGCATTGATGCCCACCTCCTCTTGACATCCCATCCCACCTGAGATCTCCACTCACACATTATATCACACCTATGTCTTTGCAACAGGTGGAGAGAGGTGGCAAGCAAACGCAGCTGAGTTGACTTTACCAACCCAGTTCACGGCTTGGTCCGTTGCGTGGATTTGTCTGTTGACGTTCTGAAATCCTGTTTTGTCTTTGAACTGACTCTCTCGAGTTTTTGGTCAACCGAGTTAGTTGAATACAAAAGGGAGATCATTTTTTTGTTATTTTTTGGCATTCGAAGAGGACTGAAAAAGTACACATTTACCTTTTCTAGACCCTGATTTATTTTTAAAGAATCTTCTTCATCTGGTGGAGAGCCTCAAGTGAACGGTCACCATGTGGGAGTTCCGGTCCATGAATTTCTGGCGGGCGGTCTTTGCAGAGTTCTTCGGGACCATGTTCTTTGTATTTTTCGGCATGGGTGCTGCCCTGCGCTGGACCACCGGGCCTCATCATGTCCTTCATGTGGCCCTGTGCTTTGGGCTGGCAGCTGCCACTCTCATCCAGTCGATCGGCCACATCAGCGGTGGCCACATTAACCCTGCCGTCACCTTTGCCTACCTAATTGGCTCGCAGATGTCTCTTTTCCGGGCCATTTTCTACATGGCCGCCCAGTGCCTGGGTGCTGTAGCTGGGGCTGCTGTGCTGTATGGGGTCACACCTGGCAACATGAGAGGCAACATGGCAATGAACACGGTAAGGACCTGACATGGATGTATCAGAGAACAAGCACAGCAATGTTCTTTGGGTAGGTTGATTTCATCCATTGGATACATGGCATATATTTAAGAGTTCAGGAATTTGTAATCATATGAGGTTCAGTTCAGTAAAGCAATCTTTTGAAACCAAAACAACTAGTATAATTGTTTGCAGTAGCTCATAATCTTTCTGAAATAAAAGAGAAATTCAGTAGTATATGCTCAATACATCTCTGAGATTTCTTTGACTCATGCAAAGATTTTTTTTTTGTCCATCTGTGTATCTCCAGCTGCAGCCTGGCATCAGTCTGGGAATGGCCACCACTGTGGAGGTTTTCCTTACTATGCAGCTTGTGGTGTGCATCTTCGCCGTGACTGATGAGAGGAGAAACGGACGCCTGGGATCTGCTGCCCTATCCATTGGCTTCTCTGTCACCATTGGACATCTCATGGGGGTAAGGCACATGGAAACAGATTTCAAATAACAATTCAATATTTTAAAACACAATACAGTAACAAGTGTCTTGTGTTGTAGATGTACTACACCGGTGCTGGAATGAACCCTGCCAGGTCCTTTGCCCCTGCTGTGCTCTTCAGGAACTTCATCAACCACTGGGTAAGACCTGCAGTCACGCTGAAGATACCAATCTGAGCAGGAATCATAAATGACTGAACACTTTGTTAACTGATGTTTGCTGCTGGCAGGTGTACTGGGTCGGGCCTATGATAGGAGCTGCAATGGGTGCCCTCCTGTACGATTTCATGCTGTTCCCACGCATGAGAGGTCTGTCCGAGCGCCTGGCCACACTGAAGGGCAGCCGGCCCCCCGAGAGCGACACCCAGCAGGACGCCCGCGGGGATGCCATTGAGATCAAGACGCAAGCCCTATAAACCTGCCCATGCCCCCTTCTCCGACTGGGGCCGAGGGATGAGGGACAAAGGCCCTGAGCTACGCCAACCCCACCTCTACTACCCCCCATGCCTTCACACAACATCGCACAAGACTAACCCAAATACTCACATCTAGACTAACACATACGATTTTTTCCATTGCCACTGTAAAAACCGACACACACACACACACACACACACACACACACACACACACACACACACACACACACACACACACACACACACACAAACAGGTTCACAACCTTCAACCTCAACACACAACAAGACTCCTCTACCCCCGAGTCCTAACTCTGTATTCTGAACTGGACATTGTGTTTTTGATAAATGGTGACCAGAGCCTGAACCAGCAGCCGCCTCGTCTCCCTCAGCCCACCTGTTTCCTCCTCTCAGCCAGGCCTTCATCTCATCTCAGAGGAGCATGGAAACCCTGAAACTGAGCAGAGAGGTTTAGGGAGGCAGGTGTTGGAAAGGGGGGGGGGGAGAGGGAGACCAAGGGTGGGATAAGGGTGAGGCGGGGATGTGGGTATGATATGAGAAGGGTAAGAGGGCATGGGGCAGGTGATGGAGTAAAGGGGTGGGGGTTGGGGTTTGGGTAGAGTAAAGAGGGCAACACTCTGGGTTTGTGGTCGTTTCAAGTTGGGTTAGACCAGTGAAGATGGGCATGCTTTTCATTATTCATCTGAATTTATCTCCATTTTAGTTTGTTTTTTTTAGGTTCATTTTGTTTTCTGCACTTCAGACACAAGACGTGGATGTATGATACCATTAGATTTTACCAGGGTTTCAATATTTTCAATCACTACATTTTATCTGTGGGTTTATGTTTGTGTGTGTGAATACCTCTTCAGCATGTGTGTGTGTGTGTGTGTGTGTGTGTGTGTGTGTGCGTGTGCGCAAGTGTGTGTGTGAGAGTGAGCGTGAGCATGTGTGTGCGCCTGCCTGTGTGTGTATGAGTGTGTTTGCAAGTGAGTGTGTATATGTGTGTATGTGATCAAGATTGCAGATACAGTACTTTTTATTTTGTTTTATTTATTGTCATTACCGCTCTTCTGTTTCGTACCATTAACTGTGTTCATTTTGTCATCAATTTTTAAGACATGATCATTTCTCCTCCCCTCACTGTGGTATTTGCTATGATATTCATTTTTACATAAACCATCTGCTTTTTTGTTCTGAACCAGCGCAATCCAAAGGAAATGTTGTATCCCAGATTTTGGTAGTAGGTCTGTTCACTGCAGATCAGCTGTGCAAGCTTTACATTGAGTCTCCTTTTATTATTTGATCCTTACTGGGAGCACAAGGCGTTTCAATAAACATTTCAATGACAATAAACATAAAAACATGATACAAGGTTTGGGTCATTTTTGTTCCTTTACATTCTGTATTTTGTAAGTTGCTTTATGGAAAGTCTTTGGTTGCTGGGCATGGAGGAATATGTGAGCTGCAATAAATAATTTTGTCCAGAAGAGGGCGAAAAGCGATCATGTCAGACTCACATTAAAAATTTTAAATAATTGAGGGCACCTGAATTATTTTTTGGACAAAAATAAATCTTAACATTTGATAGTTCACAGTGGTAAGTGTGGTTCAAGATAAATTATGCTAAATATTAGTTTGAGGTATGTAGGGAGATGTGGTAAAGGGAGGGGTTGTTTGGGTAAGACAGGGTTCACCCAAAGGCTCGCTATTGCAAATGTTTGATAAGAAATACATTCATTTATCTTCCACTTTCTTCTGTTCTTGTGCATCACAGCTGATAAACTACAGCATGACTCCACCTACAGAACAAAGACAGTTAAAGAATAAGTCTGGTGAAATTCTATATTTTTCTTATAGTCAACAAATCGCATGAAAACATCAAGACAACAATTGATTTTGCTATCAAGTATTGTCTGTGCAGCCAAAGCCTGATTAATCTTATTCTTCTGTACCTTACAGAGTCATTGTTGTATAAAAACTATAAATAAAAGACACCAATGAGCCACACTGTTGCACTGGATGACTGCCCTGGGCACTGTGTTTTATTTTAAGTAGATCCCACATACACCAACCTGGAAATCACAGAAGCACCAAATGCATATAAATCTGCAGCTGAAAATGGTCCCAAAAAATATGGTATTTACTCCTATTTGATAAAAGTTTGAGATGTGTTTATAAATGTTTGTTTACTGTTTTTAAATGAGACCTATTATGCTTTTCCGTATGTTCTGTCATAATGTTTAAATTTTAAATGGTGTTCATATTAAACGTTAGTCTGACAAGCCAGACCCACATCAAGATGTTGGATCTGGGAACTCACCATTGACAGGGCTCAATCCGAGGGGCGGGATAAACGGTTGTCTTTAAAATTCCCTCTGCACGCAATAGGATAGCACTACAACCAGGCGGAGCAACGAAGAAGGTAGCGAAGCTAGTTGATAGATTAAACTTAAACTTTTCCTTTTTTAAGAATGACTTCAGTGCTGTTCTTTGTTCTTTTCTCAAAAAAAAGCTTAACTCCAAGTCTTCCAGAGTTGCAGCCAAAGCCGATTCGAAAGACAGCTGTTCGCCAGCAGCAGCAGCCATCGTCCAGTACCAGAGAATTCACGCGGAACCGTCGCAACTCTGCCGTCATTATGTTAAGCCCGCCCACCGACTCTATACACAATATGATTGGCCTGACTAGAGTTTGGTTTTTCTAGCTCGCAAGCCAACGGAGAGTTGCTAGGCGACCCTGGGTGCAAATTACATTTGCTGCCGCTAGGGTGCATCTAGATTTCTAGGCTAATTAAACGTGCCAAAGCTTCAAATAATGAGGTAAACGTATGTAAAAGAAATTTCACACTGTTTTGAACGCTTTGGTTTAAAAAAAATGTTTTTCTACTCTCGGACGGTATGTTTTCTGGTCATCTGCTAAAGGCACGCTACTGCAGGTGTTTACAGCTACATGTAGCTACATGCTAACGTCAGGGAAAACTGTAATCTTGGTTGCAGATGTTTTTAATTTCTCCCCAATTTCGGATCATATACCATGAAAAATCACCAATAGAATCAGCTAGAACAGAACAGAGGAGTGCAAAGGAAAATTATAAGACTCTAAATTCCTTGATGCAGGAAGGAAATGCAGGAAGGAAATGCTGACCAATCAGAGCAGACTGCACTGTAAACCCAGATTTAGTTTTAGTGGTCACTACTTATTCTTTCATGTTTTGTTAAAAACTATATTCATTACTAAATCACATTCGTTGTTTGTAATAATCAGCTTAAGTATGCAGTGAACAGATCGTATTAAGCAGAGATAACTAAGGATGTTACGTTTCTGTATGGGAGGGACGGGGTCATTTGAAAGTGATGCAAAGGCTCATGGAAAAAAAATATATGTTCTGAACGGTTTCTGTCCTAGTTAAAGTGTGTTTAATAATGTTCTGTTAATGTTGTGGGTGTGCATTTCTGTTATCTGGGTTTTAGTTTTGTATGGTTGATTTAGTGTTCATGTTTATCTACATTTATTGTTGCACCATGACTGAGACCTGGGTGGGGACTGATGGGGTCTGGGCAGTGGCAATGTTATGCGGGTTGGAAAATAGTAATTCATTTTGTTGAGTGAAACTTACCATGCAGCACAATACTTTGGAAAATGTCTGTTATCTGTGTATGTGTTATCTATCTGATAAAGTTGTGCAAATGTTGTGAATATGTTGCACTTAAAGTCAGACTGTCATAAGGTAAAAACAATATTTATAATAGCGAAAATTTCTTAAATAGAGAAAAGTAGCATAATATTTTATTCTTATGTTGCTTGGCATGTTTAAAGCTATAGTGTGTAGGGGGCATCCACATACAAGCCTTCAATCATCGCGCGCCACCCCCACCCCTCCTCCACGCAGCTGCTAGTAGCCAAGGAGGACACGGAGGATTGAAAAAACATGATAGACTCTTCAGAAGAGGTAATTATTTTCTCTCGATTTTATGCGCGCGAAAGTCGCCGGACGACACCAGTTTCTGAACATAGCCATACTGACAAATACAGAGAGAGTTTTGTGGAGCTGATAGTCTGAATTAATATATTAATTAATTAAGTCATTAATATAAAAACGTTACGCACTAAAGCTTTAACTTAACGTCTCTCTGGAGGGGGGCTTAAAGAGAAAGGCGCTCCAACAGAGCATCTCAGACAGAGGGTGAATACAGGTGCAGCAGCCATGGGCAGTATGAGAAACATAACAAGTGTTATATATAAACTATAAATAAATAAAATAAATGATTATGAACCTAAAAACGGGTATAGGCTCCGTAGGAGTATAGTATATATATATATATAGTATACGTAGTATAGGATTTACGTCTTTAGTAAGAAGACGTAGTAAGAAGACGTAGTAAGATTTACGTCTTTAGTAAGAATGAGCTGAGAGCCACAGTTGGGCAGGTGAAGTTGGAAAATATTAAGAGAAAGAATAATGCATTGTTGGTTTTGGTCTTTTCATGATATTTGTGAACAATAACAAAAATGTAAAAACAATTGCTGGCCTTATCCTTTAAGTTTCATGGCAGGTGGGAAAGCAGTCACATTAGCGACTACAAGTCATAATGTAGTATAGTATATACTATAAGGTCTATAAGGTCTACAAAAAGTCAAAGTCTATTGGACTTTGACTTTGAAGCAGATGGTTTATGTATTCAAAAGAATAGTTCAACATTTTGGGAAGTGCACTTATTTTCATTCTTGCTGAGAGTTAGATGAGAAGATTGATAACAGTACTATTGACCATACAGTAAATATGAAGCAGCATCTGGTAGCTGGTTAGCTTAGTTTAACACAAAGACTGGAAACAGAGGGAAAAAGCTAGCCTGGCTCTTTTCATAGTAACAAAATCAGCTTACCATCATCTCTAAAGATCCCTTATCAACAAGTTACTGTATATCTTGTTTGTTTCACTACAACAGTTTATTATAGGATCCCCATTAGCTATGCCTTTAAGCACAGATACTCTTCCTGGGGTTTTACCAGTCCTTCTGTTTAAAGTATCTCAATGATGCAACTAAATGTCTAATATGACTCATGTGTGACTCTCCAGGCTCCTGGTAGTTTCATGCAGTAGCTGTTTCCCACAGATTTTGAACCACAATTACTGTAATTCGACCACACTCAAAATGTCTTATTTAGAAATATTCATTTTATTTTGCATATTTGTTTTAAATGTGATGTATGGCTTGGTTTATGACTTTACTAAGGTGGTGCCACAGCACTGTGAGCTTTCAGTATCATCGCTAAAGCATCTGTCTGTATTCTACAGCTGGAAAAAAACAAACAAAGAAACAACTCTGACCAGTACAATGGGCTGGAAATGGAGCTCGGTCCTGACACTGGTGTATACTGCATCGCTCTATTTCTCTCTTACTCAACTCACACACAGAGAATCAGACACCAAATACATTCACACACATTCAGTAACATCATCACCTACATCCAAACACATTTACTTGATATGTATTGACAACTTGTAATTTAGGTATCATAAAACCAAACAGTCCCCAAAGACCAAATCCAGACACTCCAAAAGTTATGGGTCAAAATTAACCTAATAAGCCACTGCAGGTATTTCATGTGATGACTATTGTGTTTTAAGTGTTAACGTCTTTCTCTCAGTAATGTTCTAGCAGTAGCAATACAAAAACAAAATACCAGTGTTGTCTACCTCATTCATGCTTATCCTTTATCATCATAATTGCATATTCTGTTAAACTGTGATGATCACCGTGTTATGACCTGCCAGCGGTAGATAAAAGGAACAAAAGGGAGCACAATAAACATTTTGTTCATTTGAGATGAGAGTCTAATAAAAAAACACAAACTGAACCAGGTACAGAAAGAGAGAGAGAGAGATCTCTAAGGCCATAGACAGAAAGGTAACCTTGAAGAGGAGGAAATTGGACCTTTGTTTCTGAAAGAGGAACTGGCTCTCAGCTTGGCTAATATCCAGCATTCGGCTCAGTACCTTTAGAGAAACTGCAGCCGCAGCATCATGTCAAGCAGACATATTTCTCAACGTCTTTACCTGTCCGCTCTCCAGCAGTCGGCCCCGCCACCAACCTCAGCGCTGAGGGTCAGCGGTAAGACAAAAAGGTCCAGAAGATTACCAGTGGTCTAATTCCAGTCCCGGACATCTACCACTTGTGAAAAACATTCAGATCGTATGCTGATGACAGCAGCAACAGAACATTTTTCATCAATTATGACAACAACGATATACTGTATATATAAAAAAACAGGAATGTGAGTGCTTTCTAAAAGCCCTTTTGATTACATCACACTCTCTCCCTGTTTATCCAGTCTTATCCTGATGATGTCACAGGTCAACAGTCACGCTGCTTTGAATCATTAGTTCAGCAGCTGCAGCTACACTAAGAGCTGCTCACTGCATGCGATCCGGCTGGTGCAGAGGATAGTGGAGAAAGGCCTGTGGGGCGGCAGACATGGTGGTGAGTGCAGCCAGAGGAGGTTGGATGGCAGCCGTAGGGGTCGGGGATGCGGTGAGAGTGGGCGCCGGCGTGCCGGGGGAGAAGCTGTAGCTGAGGTAGCCAGCAGAGGGTGACGGGGAAGGTGTGTAGGGATACTGCTCCAGTCCTGTGGGGGCGTAGTGGCTGTAGGCAGAGCTGTAGTCCAGGTAAGGGGAGGCGAGTGCTGCAGCTGTGGGGCTGAGCTGGGACTGCAGCAACAGGCTGGGCTGGAGGAACGCCTGGGGGTAGACGTACTGCTGGGCAAATCTGGACAGACAGAGGACCAGGGGTTAGAGATTAAATAACCAGTCAATAACTGATGAATTGAGAAGAGAAAATTCATCAGCAACAATTTTGATAATAGATTCATAATTTCAGTCATTTCTTAAGCAAAAACCCCAAAACAGGTCTTGTTCCAGCCTCTCAAATATGAATATTTGCTGGTTTACTTTGATTGTAAACTGAACAGCTTTTAGTTTTGGACAGAAGGTTAGAAAAAACAAAACAAAACAAAACATACTGTGCGTTCACAGATACACAACTGTTTACTGTATATAAAAAATATATGTTCTTACCACTTTCTCTCTCATAAAACCAGACTGGATGACAATATTCATCTCCTTTTTTGTATAAGATATCACGGTGCACAGATATTGAAAGCTAAAAGACATGTCACTATCATTTAAATGTTATTTAAAGAAATTGTCATTATATATAAAGAAATTTGGTACTTTTATTAGAATGTTTATTTTATGTAGACTATTTTGGTACTTTTATTCCTTTTATTTTTATATCTCTAAATGGCATTTTTTTTTCTTGTTGAGATGTTGACAATAAGGCTGTCTTGAATCTTTTATTTTTTAAGTTTGATCATTGTCAGCCAATTGATGATTGTTTTGTTTGTATCTTTTTTAATTGATGCTGTTAGTACAGTTACAGTATATGCGCAAAATCTTGTTCAAATATTATGCTAACTTAAGCCCTAATAATAACAGAAGTGGAATAGAGGAGTGATTTATACAAATAGAAGAAAATTACACACGAAGACCTGACCACATCCATGTGTCTGAATATCCAAAATCTGATTGTGTGTTCAGAGCTGCTACTAATCTGATAATTACGTGTCATTTAAACAACAGTAACCAGGGACAGGCACACACACTCAGAGACATGCAACTGCAACAGACTGCAGTTTCTTCAATAACTGCTTCTTTTCTTTATATCCCATTAAACATTAAAATCTGAGTCCTATAAAGGCGTCCTCCTCCCCCTCCTTTAAGAGCAATTATCAGCACTGTTGCCTTAAAATAGACTTTCTCCCCTGTGTTTAAGTTTAATTAGCACACTGCCTGAGAAATGTTAAAAAAAACTTGCTTTGCTCCAAATAAAATATCACCCATTCAAAAACAAAACCCCTAAATAACAAGAAATGTAATCACAATTGTTATTTCTGAAATGAATAATTTAAAATGTGGTCTTTAAATTGAATGCCTGTGCACTCTACAACAGATGCAGTGTATGAGACTGTTGGTACAGCAATAATGAGAGAAAAAAGTGCTCTACTGTCCTCCTGTATTCACTCATGCCCTTGCCTAAGGCTGCCCACTTAACCTGAACTGCCTCAGTTACATCTGGCAACAGCAACAGCGATCATATCAGAGGAACTGGGTTATGATGCTTAAGTAAAAACAACAGAACATGACAGTGTTTAACACTTACACTCCCAACACCTACAGTCAAACCCACTAACCTGACAGTAACCTGAGTCTAAAGAGGTGATCAGAGCAGCAGGAGGTGGCCTGCTGCTGCTGCTTACCCCTAAACAGAGCCATAACAGGGATCAGGTGTGCTTACACAGCAAATAGTGGCAGTGGGTCTGTTCACACCCACTCTGCTGTATACACAACACCCACACGTAAGATATATACATTATATCCCAAATTACCCATATGTTAGTTTTAATCTTCCTTGACTCTTCTGTGGGCGTATTTAACCCCTACTGTGTCTAACTGAGGAACCCTAAAGTCCCACAAACTTCTAACTTCAAAGTTGGAGACAACATTTTCTGTATCTGCTTATTTTCATTGAAGCCAAACTTAACGACCTATAAGCGAGCCTTGTCCCACTTTAAACCAATGAGAAAAACACATGAAAAAAAACCAGTAATTCAGAAATATTGTCTGAAATAATGTGGAGAAAATAGGCTTTCAGGCCTGGTAAGGCAGGCCTGGCCAAGAAAGCAACACCATGATGAAAGGGAAAACCTGTAGACTAATAACATAAACCAACACATTAAGTCAAAAAGCTAATATCGGCTCCCTCCTCAACCACTCTGTATCCCATCTCTTCTCACTCGAGCTCCGTCAGTCTCTCCCAGAGCAGAAGTGCAGTGTCATTCCCACGGCTGTGTGCCGCTGCCTGCTTGTGCACTGGCCTGATTCAATGTGACAGCAGCATCGTATGAGAGGGAGCTGCGCCTCGCCTTTCTCCTCCCCATGCCTGGCATCGTTGCTGGCTGCAAACACATATTTTTATATATATACACAAACACACACTCACACACACACACACACACACACACACACAGGGTTTATAGACACACATGCACGCAAACACATCAATTACAAAAGCATGCCGGAAAAGTGAACATGCAAGTCTGAAAGAAAAGAGTATATTACACATTTAAAAGGCTGTGTGTAGTCAGTTAAGCAGCTTAGAAGAGGATATGTGTGTGTGTGTGTGTGTGTATGTGTGTGTGTGTGTGTGTGTGTGTGTGTGTGTGTATGTGTGTGTGTGTGTGTGTGTGGTGGATGGGGGGTTCAGACATAGCTGGGCTAATTGGCACAGCTGCATGGGTGTATACGCTCACTAACAGACCCACGAGAGCAGAATAACCTCCACCGACTCCACTCTCCCGCCCCTCTCTGGGTTTACTCCCTCACAGCCAGCTTCCTCTGCACTCCCCCTCACTGTCCTTCCTCAAAACCAGGCGGCGGGATAAAAGAGATAGAGATAAATGTACTGAATGAGAAGAGGGTCAAGGTCAGGACCCCGTGGGCGAGGAGTGAGCGGGAGGGAGAGGAGAAGAGGGAGAGATGCTGAGAGGTGAAGGATCTGCCATCATATCCCTCATGCCTTAGGACAGCCATGCTTTTAATAGTTCAGATCAGGGATGTGAGGAGGGTGAGTCAGTCAAAGAGACAAACACACACTCATGGAGACGCACACACATGACCCTCCGTCCTCTCTTCCTCTTTTGATAAACACACACACACACACACACACACACACACACACACACACACACACACACACACACACACACACACACACACACACACACACGGCTTGAGGGAGGGTGAGAGATAGAAAAGCCAACATCAGCACTGGACACTTAGCTCTCATATCAGCAAGCAGGAAGGACATTTTAATTAACATATTGTACAAACAGGGCTACATGATGTAGAGAAAATGTGCAATAAGTCACATGTTTACTGAATATTATCATGGCAGTGTAAGACATGATACTTTGTATATGTACTTTAAACCCTACACACAAAGAGATTTGTGTTTGTTGTGTTAACATACTGTAATCTAAATAATCTCACTTTCACCTGTTGGATATCAACAAGCGTTTAAAAACATCCAGTTCTAATTCATCAACTAGAAACTAACAAGAAAAGATCCGATCTTAGATTTAGATCATTTTATTAGGAGTAAGTAAGTTAGGAGTTTGTTAAACATCAAGTGTCTGCAGCTGCTTCAGAGTAAAGGTCAATAACACTTTATTTTAACTTCCTTTTTTTGAATTCGCTAGCAGTATGTAAAAACTTAAATGGTTTATAATGCACTATAATGCAGTTGTAATCAGTTACAGTATAAGGACATGTATTAATGTAGTTGTCAAACTTCTCCTGATAAAGCATCTGTAATTTGTGTATAAACAGTTAATGATTATTAGACAATATATATTGGTGTGCAGTCTTACGTTGTCATACATGTCCTGCATGACACACAAAATATTTATTCTTTATATTTATTAGATTGATTAATAAATATAATACATAGACATATTTAAGTATTTAAACCTTCCTGTGAATGATTTATGATTATGTGTATTAACACATGTTAATAACACACTGTGAGGATTTGTTTGTGTGTAATTATAAATCATTCAATATGATTGCAGCAATATTATACTGTGTTATCAATCATTGATCAACTGTTTATACAGAAGTTATAGTTGTTGACAAATTCAATAATAAACATCATCATATCTGCTTACAACTACATTGTAATGTGTGAATAAATAATTTATGGCGGTGTGTTAATGCTACATGCTAACTCATTACTGGCCGTTAAGAGGTTTTTACTGTGAAGCACCTGCAGGCAGATGGTGTGTACATGAAGTGTTGAGTTAGCCTGAAGTCACAGCTTGTTATCTTGCAATCTAGATTAGTATATTTTTATACAACAAAGCATTAAAATCCGGGAGCAGGAGCTGACTTTCAACTCAAAATTCACATCACACAAACAACAAAAGGTAAGAACTTGAAAAAGAATCCAACTGCAAATCAAAATGTGTCATCTTTTAATAGACAACTGAACAAAATGGGAGCTTTCTGTGCAATGAAAAGCTTCCAACATGACCTTTTTTCCTTGTTTTTCAAATTAGGCTTTTCATGCGACAGAAGTGCCTCTCCTAATTGGGTCCCTGGTTAAGAGAAATATACACTTGAGGATTCACTGTCTACCTAAACCCCCCCAGACAGAGAAGAGTGATAACTTCAGGCTGAGACAGAAAGATAATTTAGAGGGGGAGGAAGGCAGCCAAAGCGGAAACCGAGGAAGAGTGAAAAAAAATCAGAGATGTAGAGAGAAAACGGTCACGATGTGAACGCATCAAAGGGGTCGACATGTCGGTGTTGTTTTATGTCTTACTGAGGAACATTTTTTACTCAAACATAAATCTATTTCACACACAGAAACAAACTCCAGCGTCACATGTACCACCAGCCCTAAAGCTTCACTGCACCTAGCCACAACTACACCCAGCCACAGGTGTGCTGTTAGTCTGTGTCACCCCTCCTCCCCCTCTCTGTTCCACTGCTTCAACAGGAAGTACTGCTATCCCTCCACATTTAACAGACTCACCACACATTCATCTCCTTTCTTTCTCTCAAAAAAAAATAAACACCAGAAGGTTTTTTAAGTTTTTGTTTTTTTTAACACCGACGTTGGGTGCTAAAGGCAGACAGCAGGCAGCCATGGGCAACAGCCCTCCCCTTCCCTACTCTCCCACGACTCAGCAATACCTTAAAGCCACATTTGGCATCAGCCCGTCCTCTGTCCTCTTAAAACTTAAAGCAAATACGCCAAAGCAGCAGACAGGGCTGTGCTTTGTTTGAGTTTGTTATTTGTTTTTTACTGTGTGAGTGTCAGACCCTGAAGCCCCCTGGGATCCCCACAGCGGTTAAGACAAAGGGGAAAAAGCAGCAACAAAAGACCTGCAGATCATTTAGATATGTAGATAGATCTAATATAGATATTTAAAGGAATAGTTTGATATTTTGGTAAATATTCTTAATCGCTTTTCTTGCTACGGAATAGATGGGAAGATCGACACCACTCACATGTCGGTCTGTTAAACATGAAGATAATGCCAGCAGCCGGTTAGCTTAGTTTAGCAAAACAACTGGAAACAGGGGGAAACAGTTAGCCTGGCTCTGTCCAAAGGCAAAATCCACCTACCAGCTCCTCTACAGCTTGCTAATTAAGACGTTATGTATACACACATTAAAACATCATGTGTTATTTAGAGAGCTTTAGAGGTGTGATTAGGAGGATTTTGTTATGACAGAGTGGGATCTAACCATTTATTTTACATCAGTTCGGTATAGTATATAAGTGCTAAAAGGCACAGGAATAACTGATTATCATCCATCCATCCATCTATCTTCGTCCGCTTATCCGGTATCGGGTCGCAGGGACAGCAACTCCACCAACTCCAACAGGGGACCCCAAACTTTCCTTTCCCGAGCCACATTAACCAGCTCCGACTGGGGGATCCTGAGGCGTTCCCAGGCCAGGTTGGAGATATAATCCCTCCACCTAGTCCTGGGTCTCCTCCCAGCTAATTGATTATCATGTGCTTTTTCAACCCCAAAACATACTTGACTCATTTCTATATTTGTTGGAAAAAAATTAAATTGGGATAAAAATATGAAGACTTGAAATCTCATTAAAAACCACATGTAGTGAGATTAAGGGTGAATTCTCGGGATGCACCAATCCAATCTGCCGGATTGGTATCAGGACTGATACTGACCTTATTAAGCGAATATCAGCCAGATGTGACAAATCCATATTTTAGTATTAGTATTTGGTAGTTTGTTTCCTCCTGTATTTATGTATGTATGTTAATAATATTTATAATGTATTTATATGTGAATGAATGTAAAAAAACAACAACAATCACTGGTGTCTTGTCACCTTACATAAAAATGTAACTGTAGTATAAACATTTTAAATTAGGAAAAAGATAGCACTGGTTTCAAATAATCGGTAATCTGCATTGTGAGAGAAAAAGCTGGATAGGTACATCCCTGGCTCCTGTTCTTTAGCAGCTGCAAGATATAGCTTCCTAAAATAAAAGTCCTTCACTTTGCCAAGAAATGTTTGAATCTGACTGCAGTCATACTGATCATGTCAAATACATATCTAGCCTCAGAGCAGAGAGATTTGAGCTAGACAGCATGCACTAAAACTGGAAAAGAGAAAGATTTGACAGGCTGTACGGTTTATTTATCCCTTATTTAAACATGTAATTCGTGTCTACTTTGTAATCTAGAGGAATTAAACCACAGAGGGGTGCCAGTTAATTTAAAGAATTAATAATGCCTCAGGTCTCCTTTAGACAAATAATAGATATTGATTAGTTGGCTTTTCAATTTACATGTAGGTGGAGAGAAATAACAACAGTGACAGTAATTTAACATGTAGAGAGAGTTTCCTGTTGAGAAAAAGTAGTCTTCCATTCACTCAAGGCACAACACATGTTGCAGCTGTGCAGTACTGAGATCTCCTGAGGTTACAGTTGTTGGCAAAACTGGTATCGCTTCTTCTTCTTCTAGATTTCCACCCAAATACCCAAACCATCAAACAAACTGACTCAGGGTTACAAGATACATCATACGAGAGACAATACAGAGTTGTTGGACATGTGAGAGATAAGAAAAGAAGGTTGAAATCAGAGCAGCAGAAGTGGAGATATCCTGACGTTTAGTTCCCTAGTATAAGTCAAAATCCGAATACACTGGTTCCAACAACACAACAAAAACAACACTGGATCCGTCTGTTTGTGTGTGTTAATGATTTGTTTGGAGGATTTGCTTCTATATTTTACATCTTTGTAAATTGAATATCTTTGTTTTTTTTTTGTTTATCTTTGTTGTTGTCCAAAGATGTCAGCTCAGACTCAGATTTTTTACTATGTTCTGATATTTCATAGACTAAAGGATTAATCAATGAATCAAAATATAATTGACAGACTAATTGATGATAAAATCAATCATCAATAGGTGCAGACCTAAATGTGTTTCCACACTGATAAACAAAGTGCCACCTTCTGTGTGTGTACGCTGGCCTTACAGGTGTGTTAGTTAGTTAGTTAGTTAGTTAGTTGTCACTGCGTGAGACTATCAATCAACCTATCATCGCTCATTCATAGACTCATCTGGGTCAGCCTCAATTCCCTCATCACTCATTCAGAAATTGAGGACTGCAATATTAATAGCACTCAGAACAGTTGAGGTTTTTAATGGACTTCTCTGTAACCGCAGGATGAGAACTTGTCATCCTGCAGAAAGTCAGTGTACAGAGCTCTTTTTCCATAGCACCACATCATGCATATTCCTTAAAAAACACCTCTAAAATATAGAAGATCCAGGTTGGAAAACTTTTAGACGAAAACATGTTTTGCACTCTTTTCCCCAAATAGCAGATATTTCATTGTGAAAGACAACACGCCCACATACACAGAACAAAAGACAGCTATGATACTAGTTGACAATATCCTCATCTAAAATCACATAAACAACACTCATACACCGAATATCTGAGTCAAGCCTCAGTAGGTGTTTTAGAGTTCAACCTGTGAGCAGTGTTTCTCTGCTGTCTGTAACAGCCCTGGGAATGAATCACCCTCCATGTTTCACTCAGCAACTGAGTCATTAAGGTTTCTTTTTGAGTTCACACTGAAAATTAAGAAAAACTGGATGAGGAGGCAGAACGCCGGTCACATGTGGATTACAGCAGGATTCCAGGCAAGTCAAGTTGCTGAGAAAACCACCAGCACCTCCAATGATGCCACTGTTCGGCTCTCCAGAACATTAGGAGGAAAAGATCCTCCATCATGGTGAATGTAATGCAGTGGCAGCCTTATGCATCTAGGAGCCTGTTTCAAAGATTAATATGGGGCCCTACCCACATAAAAGAGCAGAAAAAAAGCGAGGATTCCAGTTGGTTTGTATCAATGGTATATTTTCGTTATTCTGTGCACTTTCAGCTCCATGAACAGGTAGCTCAACATAGAAAGAATCCAACCTAGGCCTACTCATTTGATTAAAACTGATACAATTATACAGTGTCTTGCCTTGGAATGAACCTCACCCTTCTCGGACTGCAACTACTCTGCTTAATTGAATAGTGCAGTATGTATCTATCAGCTGTCTGAGCTGACATAAAACAAAACAGCTCAAACATTTCCCTCAACTTAAATGAACAAACAAAGCAATGAAAGAAAAGTGTCTGAATGAAATTAAACTATCGATAATTTACAATGATGGGCTCCGCGCTATTTCAGCACCACTGGGGGAACGCTGTAACAGTCAGCTGCGAACCGGTCTGCAATGTTATACTGCCATTGCCATACTGATATATATTGTGATGTAGTACATTTTCTGGGAAATCAATTGAGAGACTGTTTTTGAATGAAATAACCAGACCAGTCTTTAACACAAAGTAATATACAGTATACTTGTGATCCCTCATCACAGGTTGTCTGTGTGTTATCAGCAGGTAAATCGAAGAGTGGTTTTCCCTTCTCAGATTGTTTGATTTCAATCCTTTTTCAGAAACCCGAAGAGGTAAACTATGCAGTATTTCACAACGCAGTTGATAGTCTACTGTTGGATTCCATGCGTTAATAGGACCACTGCAAAGCTGCAGACACAGGTAACTTATGTGATCAAGCCGTGTTGTACTTTAAGAAGGTTTGCAGTGAAAGTGTCTTTCCTAGTTGTGTGTTACTACAAAGGAGAAGACAACTGAGTCGTCCTTAACAGTTTCTTCCAATCAGCATTCTTCATGGGCATCAGGAGAAATAAAAATGTGACCAATCACAGTTCTTGTGGTCTCCGTGTCGTACTGTATCTCAGTGACGGCTTTAGCCCTGGCGTGTAGTTACCTTTATTAGGCCTACATCTGTAACCCCTTAACACAGGACTATGAACTATGAAGATATGATATAATGTCTCTGCGTGCACAAACATGAAGAAAAAAGAGATGAGAGATAATGGCAGCAGTGAGTGTGTGTGTGAAGAGAGATGGGAAGGGATGCAGGGAAGTTTGACTAAATGGCTTGTTGCCTCAGTAAAGCCCAAGTCATGCGTGAGAGAAATTCCGAATTGAGCTTCTTGTGTGTTTAATGACCCAGAAAGAGAGAGAACAGAAGACAAATCAAAAGGCACAGATAACACATATTTGAAGTATCATGTGCGCTGTATGGGATGGCTTTTTGTTTTCTTTCTTTCACATTGCAGACTGGCATTAACTACCACATCCCGAGTGGAGAACAGGAGCGAGTGCTCACAAATGTCAAGAATAGAGGAATGAGATGTATTGTGTTGAGGAGGAGGCAGGTGAGAGAGAGGTTGAAATAGAGGTATTGATTCTTCTCCGTCTTACCCATATTGCCTCTGAGCCCACGTAGGATGGACTTGCTGAACTCCAACAGAGAGACCTGCAGACAAAGAGAAAGAGAGGCAGCAGTGAAGAGGGATACGGGCACGGGCAGACAAGGACAGAGCCAATTCTCTCTGCCTCTGCGCCTCTGCTTGTTTGTCTCGCATGTATACAGAGGTATCTGTTATTCCCTTGGCATACACACATGCTTGACACACTCAATACACACACAATAATAATGCACTCTATTGAACACAAACATCTGTGACCTCCCTGCCTCCAAAGTTCAACAGGAATCAGCTGAGGCTGAGTAAGAAAGGAGAAACGTATCCTCCTCTTCTCTGCCCCTTCTCTAACTTCATATCAACATTCCTCCAGATATTCATTTCTCTGTTAGTCCTCTTCTTACTGTACAGCCATGACTCCATCAGCACGCCTCTTTTTGTTCAAACGTATATCTAAATGCACATTTTTGTCCTTCACCAGCACAAAGAGGAGACAGTGGTACTGTTATTTCTTGCTCTTGACAGTCCCATCTCCTCCTGCTCTTCTTATTCTCTCCCTCTCCTATTCTCTCTCACACACAATAACAAAATACCAAGCGCTGCCATCTCCCATCAGCTGCATGCTTGGGGAATTGCATCGCAGTGCTGGCCCCAGAATAAGGACACACAGTCAGTTGTTGTTGGTGCCAGTGTTTGTCAATCACACCTACACTCGACGGTATTTCAGCCAGCGAGCTTTAAATGAAGCAGCGAGGGAGAGCTGCTGTCAAGGTCTGGTGTGCAGCGAGACGTCGGAGGGGAAGCACAAAGTGTGTGTGCTGGTGGTTAACACTGAAAAAGCCCGGCGGTATGAAAGCTGTGCATAAAATCAAGTACACAAAGAGTGACTGTATGGTGGGAATGAGCAGAGACAGATGGCTGAAAGGAGCATACCAGTGGTTTTGCATGTTTAATCACACTAACCTCAAATGTGTACACACATTTATCTGTTTTTAGATTAATTGATCGTCCAGGCAGCTGTGGGTTTCCATTCATTTTAAAACTGCATGAAAACCACCATCAACAGAGACCTGAAGAGACTCAACACTGACCATTTGGCTTCCTTTATTTTTTTCATCATTAAACTATCATCCTTCAGTAATGTCTTCGCAATTAAAAGAATATTTTGATAACTTTCCTTGTGTTTTCCTGATGCGATATTTGAGATTTGAGAGCCAGCTTCTGAACACCAAACCTTTTTAATGCAGGACTCTATAACATTCATCCAAAGACATCCTAGCTGTTCCAGGTTGTCTTCCAGATTTAGTCTCCCTAGACCATGCAGTAGTTTGTGAATGCAACACTTTACCATTTAATAGTAGCAAACAGTATATTTCACTTAAAAAATACAGAAAACTTCAAGTTTACTGCAGTAGACTATGGCTCTTGAGTAAGCCTCAAGTCTCTGCAAGCCATTGGCTACCTGGATGTTAGGACATCAATTAATCAGCCCTATAAAAAAGGAAACTCGTATTTTAAAGATTTCCAGTAGGAACCAATGGGGTTTGGGACTGAGTGCATGTACCACAAGATAGGGAAGCCAGAAAGTATTCAGAGAAAGACTATCGTTTGGGGTTTGTTTACAATAAAAAAGTAGAATATCGCCAGCCTTTACGTGATTTGTAAAGGCTAAAACAGAAAGAGGTCCAGAAAAAAACTACTGACATGATTCTTTACATCCTGTGTGTTTAGCAGTATTTTAAAACACTTACTTGTCTGCGAGCTGCGGGGCTTTGCTCCCAGGTACGCCAGGTTCACATTGGCCTTCCTGCCGTCAATGATGGGGTTTGCGTCTTTGCACGCCCGCTCTGCTGCTCCCCTGTCCACCATGGTCACCTGTTGATGGTGTCACACCATTACCGATTAATAATCACTCTTTAAGCTACATAATTGCATGTAAAATATTCTCTATCCAGTGTTGAAGTAGAAATTCCAACATAATGAAGCACCAGAGCTAGAGCAGGGAGGGGCGGCCCTGAGGTAGCTGCTGTCCTTGTCTCTCCTCGAATGATTCAATCTTTTTGCTAAATGCGTGAGGAGACACTGACTTCACCGCATGAAGACAGCCATTTAGTGTGTTTTAATGCTTCCAGTGGAGCTTATGTAGGAGGCAGATTTGTTTTTTCAGACTGGGCTGCCAAGGATGAGATATTGGAATCTACCTTGAGGGAGTGAGTTGAGGAGTGGGCAGATAGCAGTGGGAAGGGGTGGTGAAGGTTAAAACACACACACACACACACACACACACACACACACACACACACACACACACACACACAGCAGTTACACTTAATGGTAAACTACAGCTCCACTACCAATAAATGGGACACTAAAAGTAAAACCGGTCCCGCTTCCTTTCGTTTTGCAGCATCAGACTCTGGACTCTTATGCAAACAGAGGCAACGGATGGTTTAGGATCGCTCAAGAAGCTGCTGCAGGGAATTAAGACAGTTAAAGGGGAAGTCAGGGATGAAATGAGCATGCTGTCCTAAAACAACTCAACACAACTCTGGTCACCTCAGCTGAGATCATTTGAACTGCTTCATGTCAGTCCAATCACACATCAATATTGTCTTCTTATCTTTTTGTCTTTCACGCACAAACTCACTGTCACTCATAGAAACAACCAAACACATCCTGGTAGAGGGGGGGAAGGGGTGCATTGGAGGAAGTCAAAATGAAACTACTGCAGCCTTATCTTGCAGAGCCAACTGAAATGTCACACCTCTGTGGCCAAGGACCCCCCCTCCCCCCTTTCTCTCTTTCACACTTTTTTCTGCACATTGAGCCGCCCAGTGTGTCCTTATGCTGTCCACTTATAGTCCTACTGTCTGTATACGTATACTGTGCGTCTGTCTGCGTGCTCATTTGTTGCTAGCATTGGGACCGCAGAGATAATTGATGACACACTTATGAGAAATAATCTGCTACTCATGCTTCAAGCATGTGACTGCCACCACCAGACACACTGCACATGGCTGCTGCTGCAACAAAGTGGCAGTGTGTCCAAGGCAATATGGAAAATATAGCCTAATACAATTAACCATAAAGATAAAGTCGCTTCAAACTCATTACCGGCTGCTACAGACATGATCTAGTGCCATGGTCTTCAACGTTTTTTAGGCCAAGGACCCCTAGCTGAAAAAGAGACGGAGCAGGGACCCCTACTACATATATTGTATAAAATTGTGTTGCATATTAAACTGGGCCTACAGTGACGTGTAAGGCGGACTAAAGCCTTTACACATACATTTTTATGGCGCATACAATACCAGACTGAATTCTTTTGTTTTTTGGCATATTCATATATTTATACATCATGTTTTAATGTTGAAATGTGGCACAGTGAATCCTTAAGCTTAACTGTATCTGTGGATGGCTACGTTAGCTATAGGCCAGTATGCCTATCATCAATGCTGTGTACATTAAAAAAAAAACATTTATCTTTACTAATAATATTTACTACTTTACTAGTAATAATGTATATTTTCAGACATATTTTCTTTTTAAACCATTGATCAGTAATTTGGTGCCCCCCCCCCCCCTGCTGCAACTCTGAGGACCCCCTAGGGGTCCCGGACCCCCTGTTGAAGATCTCAGATCTAGTGTTTTCTCAATCCCATGGCTATCCAATTCAAGCCAGAGTGGCTGATAAAACCTTAATTAAACCCCATATTTCACTCTACATTTGTTCAACTCTTGATTTATTCTACCAGAGCACAGCAACATAAATTGTTACTCACAAAGCCATATCCTCTGGACTTGCCCGTCTGTTTGTCTGTGATAACCACCGCCTCGTCGATGTCCCCGAAAGTCTCGAAATATTTCCGAAGTGAAGCGTCGTTGGTGTGATACGGCAACCCGCCAACAAAGATCTTAGTGTAAGTCGTGTCTTTCTCCATGGTAGGGTGCATTATTTCTAACGGAACCCCGACCAGCTGGCCTAAAAACAGCGGTGAACTCATGCGGCTTGAGGAAATAAAGAGGAATAACACAAAGAAAACCAAGAAAGCAGCAGAATAACTTTACGCTCCTTGGTCACCGAGAGGCTATAATAACGATAACAGCGCGCCCATGGTTAAACGGTTAAAGACGCAGCCTCTAGTTCGCACACAGCTTCTGGATGTGTAGTCCTCCTGACAGGTGTCTTGGAACCTCATGTCGCCTGTCTCGGAGAAAAAAAGCAAAGTCTTGCCTCGGTAGGCGCGTCTTGCCTGCGCCCACTTCGCGTCTGGTCCAATAGACGAGCGGTGCGTCTTTTCTATTGGCGCATCCCGCCTCCTGCTCCACCCTGCTGCACGCACGCGCACGCGGAAACAAACGCACACGCACGCACGCACACACACACACACACACACACACACACACAGGAAACCCCCACATAGCAACTGAAATACTTCTGCCAATAAAATGTAGACACAGTTGATTAATTTTATATCTACTGTAGTGAAGAGCATGCCCCAAATGTCATTGTAAATATTGCAAAAAATATGAGTCATAAGAGATTATTTAAATATATATTTCACATGGTTTTGTGGAGAAACCGTCTGGAATGTAGCTACTGTAGATTGGGAGGAGGTAGTGAAAGCCCGGATCAAAACAGCTGATAGAAATTCAATTAAAAAAAATGACTCTTGATATAAAACAAGGTTATCTATTCATTAACAAAAGGGTTGTTTTTATTTTTGTCCAATCTTTAACTTTCAAAAATTGTTAAGGCCCATGGAGACCAAACAGACAGAGGAATAGATTAGTCTCAACTTCAGAAGACAGTCAGCTACATTGTGTAAAATGTCACCATTGTCAGTATTTGGCAACCTTGGTGTAACTGGGGGTTTGCTACTACTACTACTACTACTACTAGAACAAGACTGAGTCTACAGCTACACTAGCAGCATTTGCTAATTAGTGCTAAACACAAAGCACAACTGATGTTGGTGGGAATAACATTGGTTTATGACCAAATACCTGCAAAATTAAAGTATTGGGACAAATTGAAATTTAAGTTATGAAAAGTCAGAGATCACATAATGGGTTTCAGGTCATCTTGAGGGGAACATGACTGTCTGTACCAAATTATATGACAATGCATCCAGAGTTGTCGAAAACTTTAACTATAAAAACCCAGAAATGTGAACCTGCTGGTGGCGCTAGAGGAAAAGTCAGAGGATCACCAAAGTCAGTAGGAGTCATCGTCTAAGGAACATGAACGTCTGCACAAAATTGTATGGCAATCCATCCAGTAGTTGTTGCCGCAGATGAGGCTAAAAAGAATAAAGGGTTACACTTTACTTGAAGGTATCTACATAAGAGGTGACACTGTCATTAACATGTCATAAACAAGCCAAACATTTATGACATAACGCTTCTGTCATTAAGTGTCCTTCGGTTTTTGTCATGACAAATTAGGGTTAGGGTTAGAGTTAGGGTTAGGGTTCATGTGTCATGACAATGTCATGTCACTCTTATGTAGATACCTTCAAGTAAAGTGTTACCGAATAAAAAATCAAACCGTTTTCATTCATTCAAAAATTAAACACTGCAATTTTTCTTCCCCATAAAACGCATAAAATCATCACAGCATAAAACACAGATGAAACACAAATTGCCACTGAATGTCAAACCATTTGTCCAGCTACAAAGGGATGAGTAAGTCAGCCAGTAACCTGGCAGCCAATCCTAAACTGACAGACACTGTAATTTCAATACAAATGACACTCAAGTCAAGTTATTTAAAGATAGACTGAACGGGCCGAAGGGGTTCTGTAGGTTTGGTTACCTGTAACAGCAGCAGGGTTTGGACAGCCTGGAGGTGTGAGATCTTTCCATGGGGAGCAAAATCATTAAAAGAAGGGGAAGAAATGGCAGATGATTGATGACAAAAGCTCTCACAGGGAAGGTGACCAGTTGCAGGGAACAAACAGCAGATAAAAGGAAGTCTGCAGACGGCAGCCGTCACTGACAACAGCCAGTCTGCCACACAGATGTCCTTCACACTCTAAACCTCCCCCACATGTCTAGAACGAGAACACACACACACACACACACACACACACACACACAGGTTTGTGGCACTATCTTTGTGGGGACCCGTCATTGACATAATGCATTCCCTAACCTTAACCATCACAACTAAATGCCTAACCTTAACCCTTACCCTAACCATAACCTAATTCTATCCCTAATCCTACAACCAAGTCTTAACCCTCAAACAGCCCTTTAAACTTGTGGGGTCCAGCATTTTGGCCTCACAAAGCTGTCGGGACCCCACAAGTATACTGGACTCATGGTTTTTGGACCCCACGAATATAGTCACACACACACACACACACACACACACACTTAAGAGGTCCTGTTTCTGCAGTAAAACACACTTCCAGTTAAATCTCCTGTATTGCTTGCTGTCTGCTGACAGACTGAACTGTGGTTGCAGGATCATCGAGTCATGTACAAAATGTACAAATGCATGTGCAAAAAGACAACAGAGACATTGTAATGTTTAAATATAAATTTGTATTTACATCGATATTAACATCAAGAAACAAGGTAAGAAAAAGAAATGCAATAGTATTTTACATCCTGTAATAATGACTATGTTTCCCAGATGTGTTTCTCTTTTCTTTAGCTCTAATGATGCACTGAGAGGAGTTTCTTTCCTTTAAAAGCAAAACCCAGACTTTTTGCTTTTGTTTAAATATGTAGATTTCATATTCTTCATTGAGACTGGGGTTTAAAAACAACATCTCCAAAGTATTATTCTGAGACATAATGACATCAATCATGAAACCTTCTTTTAAGCTTAGAAAATCTCGACATTCTCTTGTGAAATAACCGTTTGCAGCACCACAATTCAACTGGCCATAAGTTCTACAGAAAGGAAGAAACAATCACAAACAAAAACTCAAACCACCTCAGCAGAACCAGACTCGTCTCTACTCTATGTCATACAGATGGGGGATATCATATATGCAATTAAACATATTTAGTTCAATGTATATTATAGGTTATGTACGACAGTAAAAGCACACGAGTACTTGCACGATCTACGTCAGGAACTGTTTCTAAGCACTGCAGAATGACAAACAAAAATCTTTGGATTGAGCATGTGTTCAAAGGTAGATTTCTCAACAAAAGCATCACAGGAAAATCCAATAAAAATAAAGGCAAACTTAAATGTCACCTGTCATAAGATTGACAGGTAATTTAGGGATTCCAACTACTTAATGTGTTGCTTCCATCACGATTAAACATCTGTGAATGAACCAAAAGGACTTATGGACAGTTATACGGTGGGGCTGATTTCTAAAGTCTTGTGTCTGAGGCCGAACGATCGTATCTGCAAAAGTCAAAGCACAGAAATCTCAGGAGTGAAACTTTAAGTCACACATGGAAGCATGAGGTTCAGTTTAGAAAACATCAACCCCACATACTGGTAAGACATCTGGGCCCCTAGAAGCCTAACACAATCATGTGTCAACTCTGTATAGGCATATTTTGTGTTTCCTTTTATTTGTCAAAAGAAAAATAATTTATTTAGAAAAAAATTACACACTAGCACCTCTTTAGCTAAGACTATGCCCTCAGAAAATAAAGAGTGCTTTCTGAGAGAAAGAAAGTGGCAGTATGAAAGAAAATCTACACGTACTGCTCACAAAAAGGAGGTCCTTCCTTTTCAACTGATGGTTAAAGTATTGAAAATAAAAGCTGACCTATGATGGATTAAGAAAATTACACTTTTAAATATCAAGCCTTACAATCTGTGCAAAAACAGTATGTGACCTACAAAAGCTTATATATATTTATATAGTACATTTGAAGCTTATTTACAATTCATATTCACAGACAAAAGAAAAAAAAAGCTCCAAACAAGACATCATGTCTAATACTGCAGTGCCGTCGCTTTCAGTAAATTATACTTTAGCTTTGTCCTCAGAGGAAAACCAGGAGGAAGGAATATTGCTAGAAATCTAACATACACTTTTCTCTTACAGGGGGAGCTACTATAGACATAATTTCATAATTGGCAATCAATTTTATTTCTGCACTTAATAAGTAACACTGTAAATTGGTGCCAGGTAACCAAAATATCTGCAACAATTGGATTTAAAAATTACCTCTTGAATGATTAAATGATCACAGTAAGGAATCTGTATAAATATAAGTGGTGTTTTGAACATTAATTGTCCATTTGTTTCAAGAATGATTTTAAAATGACTTAAAAACTGTTCATTTCTCTGGTTGTAATAAATCGGTACCACTGAAGATGAGAGCGTTGGATAAAATCTGTGCTTACTGCCTTTCTACTGGTTCTCATTTTAGAACAAAGATCATCAAGGTAACCTATTTCCAATCAGCCCCCATTACCCAGAGAGGAAAAGTTGGAACACACACACACACACACACACACACACACACACACACACACACACACACACACACACACACACACACACACACACACACACACAAATGAACAACTGCTGCTATGCATTAATTCTTGGGTAAAGGCCTCTATATTGCCACAATCCTTTTGATGTTGGCCTTTCCTTAAAGTGCAATAAGCCAACAAGTAATTCACTCGTACTAGCCCAGCGGCATCCTGGAGGACGAAACAATGTGCTACTGTTTTATGACATTCATCTGAGTGTCAAAATCTGATGGCTCATCATCTAGAACCGCGGTTACTTTACGTACGCAGAGATCCTCCAGGAGCAGCAGAGAGACGGCGGGTAAAAACAAATCCCACAAAGTTCAGAAACAAGAGAGGAATCCTACATTTTAAATCTGAACACAGTTTCGTGGTACATTCGACAGAGGAGAGGATGTCTTAACACGTTCGTCCATGTTCACGTCTGTGATCGACTCAAGTGTCCGTCCACCTTCACTGTTTGGTCCAGTGAGCGACGTGTGTTTACTGAGGCACACACACACCGCTCATAAAGAGAGGAACATTAAACTACAGTCTACGAGAGGAATCACATCTATCTGACTGTCTTAGGATTTATGTGCGTGTCACAGTGTTGCTGATTTTTATGAACACTGCGTGTTTTCATGTCTGTTTGTGACAGTCTGTCTGTTTTCCCCAGGTTGCCAGACTGCCATTACTGGCCGTGAGTCCAAAGGAAGTTCACTCCCCCGTCTGGTGGGAGTGCAGCACTACACACAGACACACACCGCCTGGTCCTCCACACACACTCCAGTGCTGCAGCCGTGTCCTATCTCTGAACAGAGATCACAGTGAGACGAATGCTTCTGTCACGATGCTCAGCAGTATTTCTGGATTGAGAGGAGGAAAAGAGACAAAAAGCGAGGAAGTGTAATTGACCAAAAGCTTTGTCTGTCCTCTAAACAGCTACCAGAATCAGACAGGATAGGTTCACACATTTGTCCAAATTGCCCATGTGTACATTGAAATGGTTATTGGTGATGTAATTGTTCCTTCTGTCCATACTGGACGCAAATAAATCTCTTCTTTTAGTAATTTCAATTTAAGCAAGAGGACTAAATCTTCAGTCCTCAGCTGAAGTTAATATGAAACCTCAGTTTGGGTTGGAAAATAAAATGGGTCTTTTTCAAAGTTACAGTCTTTTTACTACAAAATTCCCTCTTTGTGTTTCCACAGACAGTAGACATGTTTCCATCCAAATGTAGCCTCAAATTTTAACTGAACCTCCAGAAAATCGGCAAAAGAAAATGCGAATTAATGCAGGTTTCAATCCACTACCATTATGCAAATATTAGTAGTTGGTTCATTGAAATAAACAGCCGGTGGCACTAATTCTCCAGTTGGGTGCCACTAAACCATTGCAGAAGAAGAAGACGCAACGAGATGCTGTCTGTATTGTAACATAAACTTGAATACATGTGAACCTGTCCTTTAAGCATTCAGACTCTCCTCCCCTCTGCACCTACCTGATCAGGCCCCATCGGCATGCGTCCCATCACCATTGGGTTCATACCCATCTGCCCTCCCATCTGGCCCATGTGACCTCCTCCTCCGCTGGCTGGCATGCCCCCGTTCATCATCATTCCCCCATACTGGCCTGGATTCGCCTGTTGCCCAAACTGCTGCTGCCCCGGAGGTCCCTGCTGGCCAAACTGCTGCTGAGGGTACGAACTGGTGAAGGAGAGCGACAGGAAGGATTGATGGGTTTAACTGTATGCATTCAAGAAAAGAACTGAAGCCAAACTTTATCCCTTATCTGACAAACAGTGTTGCAGTACCTGACATAAATGTGTTTGATTTCATACCTGTTGCGTCCCATGCCTCCCTGCGGCCAGCCTTTCATATCTGCCCCCTGGTACATGGGACCGCCCTGCGGGTGCTGCTGCATCATGGGGTTTTGAGGCCCCAGGCGGCTGGGCATCATGGCGTTAGAAGGACTGCCGCCTGATGGGCCGAACGAGGGGTCTCCCTGCTGGCCCATCCCTGTGGAGAAAAATCATCCAGCCTCAGTTCACTCCTCCCACCACAGGAAATAGATAATAGACATGGTGATAAATGAAGATAGATGATTATCCTGTTGCCTGGGAGTGTGTTCGGATACTTACTATCCCTTCAATAACAATATTTGGTCTGACTAAAAAAAAACAGAGACAAGGGAGATGTACATGGACAGCCTTCTGACAATTCCTGCCAATCTTCTTTTTAATATGACAAATGTAAGACCAGAACCTTGCACTACACAGACTAACCACCAGGGAGCAGCAGTATTCTGTTAGGCGCCGGTCTCAGTAAACTCACCATAGTTCCCACTATAGCCGAACTGCTGGGGGCCCGGCTGGCCCATGTTTGGCCCTCCCATAGGGTTCTCCATGCCACCAGGAGCCGTAACGTTTGGAGGGGGACTGAATCCTCCTGCGGCTGCAGCAGCGGCTGCTGCCGCATGCTGCTGCTGCTGCTGCTGCATCAGCATCATCATGCGCTGCCTCCTCATCTGCATGGTGACCATCTCCCTGCTGCGCTGAGCCATCATCTGAGCATTGAGGAAGCCCTGCTGCATGAAACAAACATAATCAGAGAGTTTGAGGAGGGTTGACTGTTGGTATAAATATATTTCGAGCTTTAATAAAAAATATAGGTTATAAAATATACAGTATGTAATGTTAAAAAAATGGTTGGGTGATAAGATCTATTACTCTCTTGGACAAAAATCTGTGCTCAGCAGGTACTTCCTGCACTAGCTGATGAGGTTCAACCTGCCACAGGATCTGTTAAGTCTTGATTCTAAGCAGTTCGTTCTCTGTACGTTCATCAGTGTCTGGTTTAAATTGGCTACCAAACAGGACAAGAATGGACTACGACGGGCAATTAGGTCTGCTGAAAGGATCAGTACTTATAAAGTCTTATATCACAAAATCAGTATTACACTGATTCATCTGTAAGATATAACCAAAGGGTTTTTGTCATCTACCTGTCCTCCCATGCCAGGCTGCATGCTGGGCCTCATGCCAGGGTTGCCTCCTGGGTTCTCCATCTTCATGCCCATGCCCTGCCGTGTCTGATTCATGAACTGAGAAAGGAAAAATAAACATGCAACATAAGATGGAGGAGCAAATGTTACTCTGACCGTGTCCCACTTGCATACCGTATATTTACAGATGAATACATATATGCTTACATAGATGGCGCAGTTAGAAAACAAGAAATCTCTTGTACGACTGTAACATTTTTGGAAGGCAGGGCAAAGCAGATTTATTTATATATTTCAGCAACAAGGCAATTCAAAGTGCTTTAAATTAAACATTAAATAGCAGTTAAAAAAATCATAAATTAAAGAGACTATAAAAACAGCTAAAATAGAATAAGACACAACAATAAAAGTTCGTGTATTTTTCTAAGAAAAAATTTAAGAAAAAAGGCAGCATCAAAAAGAAATGTCTTCAGCCTTGATTTAAAAGAAAGCAGACCTGTCCCAGACAACCTGAATGGTCTGGATGGTTGATAATGTAGCAGCAGATCAGACAGAAATGTATTTTGGCCCTAAACCATTCAGTGCTTTATAAAACAAAAGTAGTATTTTGAAGTCAAGCCAGAGTAAAGACCTTAGAACGGAAGTGATTTGATCCACTTTCTTGGTCTTGTAATAACAGAAAATAATGCATCAGACGCCACTTAAGCAAACTTAAAAAAGCCATCGATAGCAGGTAGACTATGTGTTTCCAAGTTCCTATCTGCATATTGGCATTTATGGCATTTATGTACACATACATTTGTAATTATCCAGTGTTAGAACACAACATACTAACATGGTTAGATTAGAATTAGTATCTAGTACTGGGTCAACTGGGAAATCATCTAACTGTTTGCATGTAAGCTGACGAATCAGTGAGCTTCCTGTTAACATACCTGCTGTCCCTGCAGCCTCTGTTGCAGCTGGAGCCTCATGGGCTTGTTAGCTGTCATCATCCTGGGTCTCATCATGTTGGCACGAGGGTGCCCCATGCCACCCATTCCACCCATACCAGGGAAGCTGCCACCTTGGCCCATCTGAGACAGCATGGGCCCAAACCCACCCTGCTGGGCCTGTCCCTGCATGGGGTTCCCTCCATAGCCAGACTGCATAGGCATGGCGGGGGGTCCGGGATAGCCCTGTCCATAAAGAGGCTTCTGGTCCAGCACCATGGATGGGTCCTGCCCTGGAAAAGGCTCCAGCTGCTGCTCACTTCCCTGGTTCTGGAGCAGACAGGATAAGAGGACAAAAAGAGAACTTTGTCAAACCTCTCCATCTAATTGATTAATTTCCAACTGGTTGGCTCTGTAATTGTCTTTTTGTAAGCAGCACAGTCAGATCCCTCTGGGCTCATCTATCTCCCTTCAGTGAGAGAACAGTCTGAACACGGTGAGTCATGACTGAAATATCTAATGCAAAGATGAGAGTCAGAAGAGTCATGACATGCAGACTGGTCATTTCTCTTTTCACTTTACTTCTAGAGGGATCTAGAAGAGCACCGAGCTGAGAGTGTTGTTACTTTATCTCTTTACGTCTTTTCTGATGACCTACCTGGCTGACAAGGTCTGGGATGCCCAGGGCTCGGTCTATCTCCTCCAGAGCGATGCCGTCTGTGTTATTCAGCAGAGAGTCCAGCTGGTCTAGAAGCGCCCGCTCGTCGCTCTGACCCTCACTGGTGGTGGGAGGCACCAGAAGATCATCTAAGGTGTTTCCAAACTGGCGTCTAAAACACACACACACACACACAAAATGAGGTTTAGTATAAACTCCCTCCTGATGTTATTGCAGCTAATCAGGAATGAATACAGATGTTGCAGGATGTTGCACTGACCTGTTACCCTCCATGCCCATTATAGTGTCTGGCCAGGAGGGGGACTGGTTGGGCTGGCCCTGCTGGCTGAAGGGGCTCATACCCATGCCCATGTCAGCAGAGCCTCCTAAACCACAAAGATATTCAATTAATACACCTACAGAATGACTGGTCATCATGGTAATATGGATGAGTGTCCAAACATTTTTGGCCAGCTAACGGCCTGACTCAAAGTAATGCAATGTCGGTCCAGACTGAAATATCCCAACAACTATTAGATGAATTGCCACAAAATTCAGTACAGACATTTGTGTTTCCCTCAGGATGGATTGTAGTAACTTTGGCAATCCTTTGACTTTTCATCTGGTGCTCAGGTCAAACTTCTCATTTGATTTATGACCAAATTCCTCCTTCTTTCAGATCAAGAAAATAGACAATATGAAGTTGCCAGATAAATGTCTCTCTCCTTTATTAAATTAATTGTTAACTGATCAACACTCTATTTCTGTTTGTTGTATCATTTGAGAAAGGGGCTGGTAAAATAAGATTTTTGTCTCTATTCCGATCATGGATGTGTAATGTGATATAGCAAATAATTTAGGGTTTGATTATAAAATGTTTCTGTTTCCATGAGCGGAATAAAAACGTAAAGAATGTGAAGTGAACTTAATTGTACTATATTTTCACACGCTTTTTGGGTTACATAACTGTGCCTATGATAATTTTTCCAACACCATCAACACCTGGAAACAGTATGACAGACATACCCATATCCATGAGCTGTTGCTGCAGCATAGACCTGGTGCCTGGTACGCTGTTGGAGCGGCCGACCATAGCTCCTGACATCATGCCCTTGCTATTGTTGTACTCCATGCCTGGGCGCATCATGGATGGGTGTCCTGCTGAGCCTACTGGGCTAGCACTGGAGCGGGCGATGCCCCAGTCCCCTGACCCCCCCATGGGAGACCTCTGAGGAACCATTCCCCTATTCATTGGTCCTGGTAAAACAAAAAACCCAGATATGCATGTGTCAGTATCATAAAAGTATTTAAGTAGCAATGTGGCCCAGTCTTGGTCCTCAACAGTTGTCATCTTAAATCTGTGTCTTTAAATTTTAAAGGTTATCCGATAATAGGAAACAAATTCAAAATAGTCAGGGTCCTGAACTTGGTAACACATACTCTAATAATAGTGAGAGGGGGAGGCTGAGAGATGAGAGAAAATGTGCTGAAAATAATGTTAGGCCACTTGAACACTCACCCATGTTTCCTGGGTAGCCATCTGGGCTGCCCATCATGTTCTCTTGCTTGATAAGCATAGGGCGTCTACCTGCTCCTACAGGCCCAACAAGAGGCTTCCCTTCCATGGACATGGCCCTCTGGAAGGGCCCCCGAGGCCCCGGACCCATTCCTGGACTCCCTGTACACATCAAGTATAAAGTCATTGGTCAAACCATCTTCCTCAAAATTAGGGAGAATACTGTCTGTGTTGCATGAGATCAGGGGTGGGTGATCGGGGATATCTCACTACCTCATTACCCTCTGGGATTTTGAAAATATTGATATTTTTCACTTTTCATTATGCTGTGAGTAATTGATGGATTCATGGACCATTTTATAAGCATGAAAGTAAAACAAAACGTCATCATGTGATGATGACACATATACATATATATATATACATATACACACACACATATATATATACATATACACACACATATACATATATATATATATATATAGTTATGATGTCATGCATGTCGTGCCCTGCATGTAACTGCCACTTTCTATAGTCGTTGGTCCTTCAACCACTTACCCTGCAGGCTGTCGTCAAGGCAACCCTGGGGTTTGCTTCCTGTGTCGTTAGCCCCTCCACCTCCAGCTTGATCTGGGTAAAAGTCAGAGCTTGAACCCCTCAAATCTCCAAGGATAGACTCCAGGTTGTGCAACTGAACATCAAAATAGGCCAAATTAGTTATTATGTAAAATGCTGTGAAGATTCACATTCAATAAGATCAAAGGCAAAAAAGTCAAAGTGCAGTTGGTGTAACATGTCTAGATACAATCTGAATGGCTAGCTAAATGTCAATAATAATATTATAGTTGCAGTTATTACATCATGTTTTAACAAAGAAGCAATCTTACGTCATCAGGTGGCTCTGACTTGATCTTGCTCTCAGGATGTTCAGGGGCAGGGCCAGGCCCAGATCCAGGGCCGCCCCGGGCAGGGCCGCCAGCGGCCCCCGGGGCTCCCTTTCCATCTAGCTCTTCAAGTTTAGGCTTGACATCCACCGGCTCTTTGGAATCATCCTTGTTGAGGAGGTAGTGGAGGAGGGCGTGGGTCTTCTCCTTCTTGGGGCTATGCTGCTCCTGCTTGGGCTCCGTGACCCCGGCTCCTGATCCTCCTGTCCCAGCCTCACCGCCCTCCTGGCCCCCCAGTGTCACCTTTCCTGTAGCCTCGGCTGTGATCTTAGCTACTTCATCTGGGGTATTTCCATTTTGAAGAAGCTTGTGGAGGATCTTGTGCTTTTCTTGCAGCGAGCCTGTGTAGTGGGCGGGTGATATTGATGTTGACATGCCCCCTGGCCCGGTGGTCTGGCCTGGATTGGCTGAAGAAGAAGAGGACACCCCAGTAGATGAGGGGCTAGTCATGCCTCCAGTGGGGTCCTTACCATCTGAGCATGCAGGAATGCTGCTGCTGGTTGATGGGGGTGGTACAGGGGGCCCTTTTGACCCACTGCCACCTATTCCCAGCTCCTCAGTTGGGGATGTCAGCAACTGCAGCAACTTCTTATGCCCCTTACTGTCTGGCACCCTCCGAGGCGGTTCAGAGCTGGCCACCCCTGCCTCATTGCTTCCCTCTCCAGACTCTTTAGTCGCTGTAGCTGCCTGGCTGTCTGGTCGGTCTCCAGAACTCTCAGCCTGAGGATGCTGATGATGGTGGTGATGGTGCATGGGGTGGTGATGGTCGTTGGGCCCAGGCCCTAAGCCTCCTGCTGGGCTTTTGGAGCCATCTTGGCCAGGTTTGGCCTGCTGACTGGGCTGAGAGGAAGAGGAGGAGGAGTGGACGCTGGGAGAGCTATCTGGTTTGTGGGCTGGCATGGGCGACGTCAGGGTTGAGGGGAGGGAGCTTCCTACTCCTTCACTGATCGCTTGTAGGGCGTTTAGGGAGCTGCTGGAGAAGGTGGTGGTGCTTCCCCCACTTCCTCCACCACTGACAATGCCACTCATGGGAGAGTGTATACCTGGAAAGGAAAAGATAACTCAAATCACACTAACAAGTCAATCAATTTAAAAACAACTGATGCTTAATTACCAGACGTTGCTCGACTTACCTCCAGGGGAGAACTGGTTGGCGCCCATCTTTGGGCTCCCTCGGTTCCGGGGTGACATCAGGAGCCCCTGCTGGGGGCAGCCCATTCTCGGGCTTCCTGAAGGGCTGTTAATGCCACTCAGCCCAAACCCTCCGCTGCTCTGAAACGGGGGCTGCTGTGGGTGCTGCTGCATGCCTTGGCCCGGGTGATTCATGGGACCCATCTGATTCATCTGATTCATGTGTCCCACCTGATTCATCTGCCCCATCTGATTCATCGGCATCATGCGGTTGCCCATGCCTCCACCTCCACTTCCTCCTCCACCGCTCCCTCCGTACATAGACGCGCCTCCCATCGGTCCCATGTGACCCATGTGGCCCTGCTCGTTCATGCCGTAGCCTCTGCTCATGCTGCCCATGCCTCCCATGCCCATCCCCCCACTGGTGTTCATGTTCATTTGGGCATTTGGGTTGGGGCCTCCCATGCCGGGTTGTCTCATAGTGTTTGGCATCATGCTCCCACCCTGAGCTGAGCGATAGCCATTTGGTTCCCTGTGTGGAAGGAGACGGAAAACGAGCACAAGGTTTGAAAAAATGCAAAAATCTTGAAAGCGCTGCATCCTCACAATAACTGCTCTCAGGCTTTAGACGCTTTATAAATGCAACTAAAATACCAGTTTCAGTTGTCTTCTCACTATTCACAGGACGTCAGTGTATAAAAAGGTACTTCAGCTGCTACTTCAGCTATTTGTGTGGTATGAATGCCTTGGCTGCCTCGCATACACATGCTGGAAGTGCTTTTTTTTCAAGTAAATGAAACATCCTTTGCTGTGTCTGAACGGAGTGTTTGCATTTTCAGTTTCTGACCTCTGTAGTAGGTGAGTGGAGATGAAGCCTTGCGGCTCATTGCTCATGGGGTGACGGTACAGTTTGCTCTTGGTCTGGGCTGTGACTGGAGTGCCGTCAGACAGGGAGAAGCGGTACAAGGGTGTCTCAGCGTGACCCTGCAGGAAGGCTGCACAGACAGACAAAACAACAAATTAACACCCTGAAACACTTATCTGATAACAGAGGTCATCAATCACTACCTTTATGTTAAAACCAACTCTGTGATTACAGTGAAGATCAATGTTGTAGCTCTTAGACATTTGTATTCATGAGATCAATATTGATAAACTGATGCATGAGGTGTGTACCGGTATGTGTGTTTATACATTCAACCAGTAGGTCTCATTGAGATTCAGAGTTTTTTTCTGAAGCGAGGCCTGGCCAAGATAGGTAGCAACAACAAATTAAGGAGAAATTATTTGATTAAAACTATTGCATTGTAAGAGAGAAGATTGAATACACAACTTAGCAAACAGTTAACTAAACACAGCGACATCCTGATGATTTTGCCTCCAGCTCTTTCACTGTGGATTTAACAGGGTTTACAGGATAAAGTTTGAAGTAGTTCAGCAGTTGATTCCAAGATGTGTTTGTGTGTGTGTGACCCACCCTCATGGTAGTGGCGTTTGTGCGACCAGGGCTGCCCGTCACTGTGCTGAAGGAACATCTGAATGCAACGCCTCAACAAATCCTCCCAGCCTGGACGCATTGACGCTCGCAGAGAGTTCTGGTCGATCTGGATCAGTTTACCTGTCAGGGAGGACAGTGGAAGGATGAGCGGGAGGGAAGGTAACAAGGAGACGCATGAAGAGTCGAGTCAAACCTGTTCATGGATAAACAATTAACACCTCGGCCTGTTTGAACTTCTGCGTTTGTTCAATGGACATTTAGGGTATGCAGCTCCTCACCTGAGAGCTCATGCCGGGTATTAAAACTCTCTGTTCTCTCCATGGCTGTCACCCGACGGGCCACACAGATCATACATGACTGAAGGTCTGCAGGTGAAAAGAAGAAGAGAGTCAGTATATGTCATGATCATTACATGTGCTTCAGGGTCATTGTTTTTGTTTTGACTGAAAATGCTTCTCTAGCTCTCTCCTGCAGATTTTCAAAGTAAGACAAACAAATGTGAAAGGATTTGTACTCTTGAAAGATTTTCAAGAAAAAGTATCAGGAGTGTGTAAACAAGATGAACGTTCTCATATCATAGAAAAACTTGTGGTGGTGGTGGTGATGCTCCTATAACAGAAAGAACAGAATAATTGATTCTTTTCATCTTCGTCTCTTCTAGCATTTCTCTCTCATGTTCAAACACAGTAGGAAACAGTTTGTCTCTGAGAATCGCATAGCTAAAAAAGAGAAAAATTTAAATGAGCTTCTTATAATGTACCCAAGTCCCTCCAAGTGAGAAGCAACAAATAAATTGTTAAACTACAAAGTGGCTGCTTTGCAACTTGTATTTTTAAATCAGATTTTCAACCTGTTTTGTTTTTTAAATTTGATTTTCACTTTCTTTTAAAGATCCCCTCCAGATATGTTTTAAAATACTCTAGTTCACACTAGTTGTGATGTCACAAAAAAACTTTTAGATTTGATCACAAAAAAACTTTCCTCCTTTAGCAGATAAATGTGAAAATTAATTCTAAGTGAATTAACAATAAGCAAAACACATTTTGAGTGGAGGGGGGTTGCAGATAAACGTTTTTTTTTTTTTCAACACAGTAAAGTCCTAAATAATGACTTATAATGCACTAAAAGTGTGTCAATTTCGGACTGTGCTAGCGTACCTTCCCCCTCCTCGATCATGGCCTTGGGCTGGGTAAGAGCAAAACACTGCATGGTCTCGTAGTGTGGCCCTCCTGACCCATCCTCCATGGGGCCGTGGGCGTGGCCAAACTTGACCAGCATCCGGCAAGTGAAGGTGTGACTCTTCTGTCGGGCTGCCTCGCTTCCCCACGACACTCCATTTACTAAAAAAAAAGAAAACGCAAACAAAAAGAAATTTACACTCATAAATACAAATGAAATGAGCATGTCGCTCCTGGGACTGAAAACCAAATATAGCTATGAATGGATTGCCTGTAATCAGATCCCACAACAGCTCACACCCTTTTCCTGCTGCGGATCCAAACGCACACAAACAAACCACACTGCAACATGTATTTTTTTCCTCTTAAATTGAGAAGCAGAAGCCTCTCCTGCTGTGCGGATGCCTGGCTAAATGGACCATGGGATTAATGTAGCCAAGGTGTCGATTTCCAATATCTCTCCCTCTCAGTCTGCTCTGCAGCGGGCAGAGGCCAGGGACACTCAGCCATCTATCCTCATTTAAGCCATGACTTCTCATCACGACACACACACACACACACACACACACACACTAGACGGGGTCACCTTCACAGGGGGAGAGGGAGGAAGAGAGAGAAAG
This sequence comes from Sander lucioperca, assembly GCF_008315115.2. Taxonomy (NCBI): domain Eukaryota; kingdom Metazoa; phylum Chordata; class Actinopteri; order Perciformes; family Percidae; genus Sander; species Sander lucioperca. The sequence goes on along the minus strand of NC_050184.1, from coordinate 28,959,074 downwards.
GGGAGGAAAACTTCAGAGAGACATCCAACTGTCCTCCAAGGTCTGTGTGAAGCCTTATCAGGGGCCTTGAGTTGGCCGGAGGTTTCTGTCTGGCAGGTGCAGGAAGGATACAAGAGAAGACCCAGGAGAGTGAGACTTGTCGGGGGTGGGGTGGGGTGGGGGTGTGAACTGATAGTGAGAAGTGATTTAACAAGGCCTCGGGACAGAGAAAACGCAGTACAGTCGCTGGGGCCAACATCTCCCATAAGACAACAGAGAGGCAAGGCAGAGGGGTCAAAAAACACACAGACCAACAACAAAAGCTCACTCCATGTTTTGTGCACAAGGGTGTGTCTGTTTTTGTTAGTGTATTTACGAGTGTGTGTGTGTGTGTGTGTGTGTGTGTGTGTGTGTGTGTGTGTGTATTTAACTGTGGCCGGCGTGGTCAGCGGTCATCCCACAGGAATGTGCAGCGAGAGTATTTCATTCATGGGCCCAAAAGATAATGAAGGGGCAGACCAGCAGAGCGGGACACAATGAGGGGTGGGTGAGCAGAGACAGAAACAGGTTGAGAAACAGACAACCACAATATTCGTCTTAGTAGGCAGCTGCATCGAAAATGAATGAGGACGACAAAGAGCGAGTTGAGAGAGGCACGAGGGACTCTCGGAGGAAAAGTAGATAAAGACGAGTCTTAAAATATAAAGAGAGTGAATGAATAAAGGAGTGCGCAGGGGAATGGGAGGAATAAGTGAGAGAATGTGTCAATGACATGTCAGAGCTGCCACTGCTTAGGAACATTGCTGCGGAGTTAATCGAGTAGCAGGTTCAGTCGAGCACACATATCCATAATTAATCAGCTTTATAAATAGTGCTCTACACACACACACCCTTTGAAAAATGCAGTCCTATTGCTGACATAGGCATGTAAATATCCACAATAATACACATACATACACAAATTGAATTAAGTAGAGGAAAGAGTGGAGGTGCATTATTCAGCAGTAAGTAGTTTCCAGATGGCTGCCATGGGATCTGAATAGAGCTCAGGCCTGTTTTACACTGTCTGGACCACTGAGTGTGACTGACAGCTGCGCTACGCTCTGCCTGCTTAGCGCCGAGTGGGTGGGTGCTCCCGTGCACATGTGGGTTTTGTCAGGATTGTGTGTGTCTTTCTGAAAAGCTCTCATGCACATGAACAGACTTCCCAGGAGTTCCTCATTATAGCAAGAGAAGGAGTTAAGAATGGAGGAGCATGAATAAATAAGTGAGTGAGTTTACGTTGACGTGTGCGCGAGGAGTTGTTGTAACCTCTCAAACTTTGTTTTAGACCTCGGCCCTGTGGAAGATGTCAAGCAGGGTTTACTTCTGAGCAGATGTGCAGCTTCCCTGTGAGTGCATATGTGCGTGTTTGTGTGTGTGTGTGTGTGTGTGTGTTTCTCACTGTTGGTCTTGGGCAGGTTCTTGTGAAACTCCTCCCTGTCGTCCTCATGGAGAATATTGTACACACTGGTGTTGATGAGCTCCTCCTGTTTGTACTGTAGGTACTGCGTCACGTTGTCAGACACAAACACGATGCTGCCCTCCCGGTTCACCACAAACAGGAAGCCGTCCAGAGCCTGAGAGCACAGCGACAGGAAGTCACCACCCGCACAGTCACAGGCTGATCAAACCTTCAATAAATATTTATCCGATTGACCAGGGTGGAGCGCTGGACTAACCTGCAGTAGGAGCGGCCCCAGGTGGTCCTTGTCAATGACCCCCTGACCTGTCGAGGACACATCTGACTTCTGGACGTCGTCGTCGTTGGATGAAGCTTTTCCTGCAGGAGAGGAAAGGGAGGGGATAGAGACAAAATGCATTACAAAAAAACACCACGAACAGCCATTTCAAGCCCAGCTAACTACAAAGAAGCATAAAAAATGGCAAAGGAAAAGCACAAGGAGAGAGCAACGATACCTGAAACTAGAGGAAATAGCCAGTTATTCACTACTCTAGCTGCACCAGCAGGGGGCAGCGTTTCTCAATCTTCACTTTGAAATATATATATTTTTTAATTTAAAACTACAGGTGAGGAGGGAGAAGGACGGAGGCAGGTTTCTCTGAGGAGCCCGTCAGGAGGAGTAGAGGGCTGGGAGCATGTGGAGCAGGTAGCAGCCGTCCTCTTGCTTTATATTCAGTGTCAGACTCTGAGGGACTGTCTGGTAGGCTGGGGCTGAGAGAGAGAGAGCGCGGGAGAGAGCTAGAGCGGCTCTGGAAGCTGTAATGGTGCAGGGGCAGGAGCTGAGGCACCTGAATTAATGGAGGGGCTGAGGCTGAGAGAGGGAAAGAAAGACAGAGACAGAGAGAGATAGAAAGAGAGCGAGAGAGAGAGAGAGAGAGAGAGAGAGAGAGAGAGAGAGAGAGAGAGAGAGAGAGAGAGAGAGACACACAGGAAGGACCGGAGCTGAACTAGAGGGATGTGGACGAAGACGATGTTGACAGAAAACGGCTGGCGTTTGGGTTGTTGTATTAATGCAGGGCTTGGTCTGAGAAAGAGGCGGGGGCTGCTCGGCTACAGGAATCATTCTATCTGATTAGCTCCCAAGGGGCACAGATACCCACACAAAGAAAAAAAAGCCATTGCTGCCTACATCCAGGCACTGTGAAGTTAGATAGAGAAGGACTGAAAGAAATAGGGAGAGGAAAGAGACTGGACATAAACAGAGTGAGTGTGAGACAGAAAGAGAGAGGCTGCACTCCATCAGTTCACTCAATATCTTAAGATGCTGGAAGCAAACCTGGAAATGCTGCAACTCATTGTGCTGCAATACAGATGAGAGGGGGGGAAGCAGAACAGGAGGAAGACGCAAGAGCAGAGTACATTAAATCGAAGTGAGATGAAAAACAGGAATGATTGTTGGAGAAAAGAGCAAATATGAAGACTTGCAGAAAGAGCAACTGAAAGTGAGGAACAGGTAGAAAGAGAGAGACAAGTCTCAACGCCCGTGTCATTTCTGTCTTCACTTCCTGTAACTATGGCAACCTGTCAGCAGCCAGTCAGGGCCAGCTGTAGCCTCTTCCCCTTCCTGTCGAGGTGGCAGACTCTGACTGAGCCGAGCAGAGACACAAGAACAAAATTCATCCCTGATCTCGTGAAATACACCTTGAATGGAGAAAAATGTATAGTGACACACAGGTCTGAATGCAAGAGTAAAAATATGTCCATTCTGCAATGACGGTGCATCTGCAAAGCAAGAATCTGAGCCTGGAGCTTTTAAATTGTTCGCTGTGGAAATGACCGCTGCATAAAGGAGACAGAAGTATGACAATGGCAGCTGTAACAGAACTAATAATTTGGCAGTTCAGCAGAATGGATGGGCATGTGATTACCTGCAAACGTCCAATTAAACAGCTCCTGGCGAAGGCAGCACACAGCTGTGCATGCCCAACACACACACACACACACACACACACACACACACACACACACACACACACGACAGGTTCACAAAGCATTGGCAATATTTCCTCCCAAACCACAACAGTTGAGGCTGTGAAATTTGCTGGAGATGAATGACTGATTCGTTCTTGCACCTGGGCTCTGAGGAGGCACACGTGTGTGTGTCCAGCTGTCTCTTCCTCCTCATCACCTTTCCAACACACCCTTCTCACCAGTCCATCTGACCTGTCTGGCTCTAGCTCTCACTGTAGCAGCCGTCAGGATTTGAGACAACTGTGTCCACTCACCCTGCTCTTTGATCTGGCGGATCTGGCGCACCGTCTCTTTGAGGATGGCACATTTGTCTGGTTTGACGTTGAAGCTGTCAATGTCGCTGAGGTTGGCGGAGATCAGCTCCGCCAGCTCCTCTATGTATTTGCTCTCCTGCTCCCGTCGCTTCCTCTCACACCTGCAGACGGCAATGTGCAAATATTAAAGCTTAGCTAATGCTACTCCGCTTCTCTCAAATTGTCAGTTCTGTTCATATATTTAAAAACAATGCAGAATGGATGCAATAGTAGTTTGTTTGAAAAAGTATAGCAATGGATTGCTTTTGGGCACAATGCCTTTTAACAGTTTATCCAGCAAAACAATTCCAGCAGATGTTTTTATTATAGCTGGAGCACAGTGACTGTATTCCTGAAAGCTGCACCTTCCAAATTGTCATTTTCAACTTTGGGTTTTGTACGAATTAAAGAAATGATAACGTGTTAATTACTGAGCTTTAGAGATGCTGGTAGGCTGATTTTTAAATTTGGACAGAACAGTTTGCAATCTTTATGCTAAGTTAAGCTAACCAGCTGTTGGCTGTATATCTATTGTACAGACATAAGAGCAGTATCAATCTTCACATCCAACTCTTGGCACAATTGGCATATTTTTCAATGTCTCACTTTGTTTTATGACTGTAGATTATGTATATGTTCTTTTGTGTAGTATAAGAGTTTTCTTGGTCTTTTTATGGTGCCTGACATGTTCTATAAATTTGTGTTTTGGAGTCACAACATGTAGGTGTATTTTATATCCCAAATTCATGGTGAGAGAAGATTTTAAACTTAATTTAAACTTTTTTTTTTTTTTTTTTTTAAATCATGCACAAAATCGTCTCATATTTTTGCACACATCTAGGTTCTTACTCATCACAGCACAGAAAGGAGCCACATGGCCCGGCCTCAAGAAGCCACTGACCTAGTAGCCCACTTTCCCGCATTTCCTCTCTCTCATGCTGATCAGACACACTCACCCCAGACCAGGCGTGTCGCAAGTGGAGAGCTTGCGTTTCCGGTTTTCTGAGCTCAGAGGCTCCATGGAGTTCTCCCCCAATCCGCTCATCGTGTACACATATCAGTACCTGAGAGGAAGGTGCACACAGACATACACAGGTATAAATAAGGAATAATACAGGCAGAGGAGGCATTATATAGTCCCTTTAGCCCTTCAGCTCTTATTTTACACGTAATTGTGAAGGGAAGAAGACATGGGAATTGTCCTTTTGAACTCAGCAAAAATAACCAATACAGAGGCAACTTGTAAAGTGGTTACAGTGCAGAATAGTATACAGTAGAGTCAAATATGCTTATATCATGCAAATCGTATTCTCTTGGCAGAGACTGACAAACAAACATGTCTCGTCTGCCTCCTTCTCAGAAAAGAGGGTAAGCATGTGTGGTTGTTTATTTGTGTGTGTGCATGTACGAGTTCATCAGCTCATATCACACACACACACACACACACACACACACACACACACACACACACACACACAGGATTAGCAGTGTCTCTGATGATAAGCCACGCTGCACAACTAACCCAGTTAGACAGCCGTCTGTCTCCCATAATGCATCACATTTCATCTCCAGGAAGTGAGCTGATAAAGGTTGTGGGGAAGAGAGGCAGATGGGACGAAAAGAGGCGAAGAGGAGGAGAAAGAGAAGGAGGGAAAGGAGGAGGAGGAGGAGGAAGAGAAGGAACAGAAGAAATAAGGGAGGGAGGGAGAAGCCAGTGCTGTAAAGTGAGCTCTGATTGGTCACTTTCTTTGCCACAGTGACAGCAGCTGACACTGGGGAAAGGTAGGAGGGAGGGAAAAGAGGATGGAGGAAGGGAGGGAAGAGAGGGAAGTAAATGAAGGAAAGAGAGAGAGCACAAATATAGTGGGAGAAAGAGGATATACAGAGGAAATGCAGAGGAAGAAAATAATACGGGGGGGGGGCAATCAGAGCAGAGAAAAGAGGCGGAGGCAGTAGGAGGTAGCAAGCTGAGAGAAAGAGAGATAAAGACATGTCAAAGAAAGACAGAAGGTAAGGGGAACAGGTAAGAGGAGAAGAAAAGGGGGCGGAATTAGAGGATATGTAACATTCAGACTGTCTGGTGTGCGTTTTGAATGCATGTGTGGCGCACAGAGTGGGTTGAAAGCTTCCAGTACCCCTCTTAACCTTCACAGCCAGAGCAGCTTTTTCATTCCATTGATTACATGGTTATCCTCTGACCAGAGCACTGCCTCTTCTGCATAGCAAATCAGGCCAACGGCAGGGGAGAGATGCCGGCCTGTTATTTAATCACCATGCACCATCATCTCATGCTTCTTCTTATGGGTTCAGAGCAGTTCATGAAACGTCTGGTTACGTTCCCATTTTGTTTTTGTTCTTGGATAGAGACCATTCTAATCTTCAGTCGTGCGCTCTTGGCTCGCAAACAAAGATGGTATCCGGATGGTATCCGGCTAAAAACAAGCAGTGAACACACCTTCCTGTTGAGACAGAATCAATGTGAGGGCTTGCTTTCATGCGTGTCTTCAAGACCAGGTGAAACAAGTATATTCCCTTGCAAGACAACAACAGGGAATACTCATGTATTTCCTTAAAGCAAGAGATGCTCTGAAGACGTGCCGATCTTTTTGCTCAATCCCTCCCGCTTTGAGTTTCTTTCAAATTTCTCTTTTAATCTCTCCCTGGAGTACCTCCCATCTGACTGTCTGACTGTCTCGTTGCCTTTGTCTGCTTGCCTACCTGCATCTCTTCTCGCCTATCCTCCTGTCTGCCTCCCTGTGTGCCTGTCTACCTGCCTCCCCTGTCTGCTGCTCATCGTTAGACAAAACCCCCGCTTGCTGTTGTCTGATGAAACCTACCACAAGGGAGACAAGGAGCAGAGGAGGTAAAAAGCAGAGGGGGAGGTACAAAGTCAGAGCCAAGAGCCAAAGCAAAGTGTTTGAGTGAAACTCCGTCTTTGCTCCTCCGATGATCCAGCCCGCCTGCCTGGCAGCCTATTGATGGAGTTCTCAAAGGGGGAGTTGCTCTAATTGCAGAGTGAATGAGGCGGCCCCAGAGAATAGTTGATTAGGAGGCTGCTGAATGCCCCAGGGAAATGGGTCACCTCCAGCCTGGCGCGGGCCGCCCGCTTTTCCAGTGCAGGGAGAAAGTCAATTACACGCCACAGGCAGTGTGGGGCCTGGTGGCAGAGAGGCAGCCGGGCTGCGGTGGGCACAATATAGCAGCAGGGGGCAGTGGGAATGAGACGCGTAAAGAGGGAAATGGGAGCGGGTGATGGCAGTATGGAGGGCAGCAAGAGGGAGAGGGAGGGAGCGATGGGCATGAAGATGACAATTTAAGGGAGAAAGAGTGAGGTGTAGTAGATGTGAGAGAGTGAGTGCAGAGCAAATAGTAGAAATTACCTTAGCTTCTCTACACCTGGATAAGGCACATTTTGAATTAGAGAAATAAGAACATTTGAAATGAAACTCTGGAAATTATAAAAGCCTTGGCTGAGGTGGAAAAGATATTGAGGAGATGTACAAAATGATGATGAAAACACATATGTCGACAGGGGAAGCAAATTAATTCATGCAAATAAACACCTTTATTCCTTGCATTTATACATAAATAATACAAGGAACTGACCATTTATAGCAGATAGTTACAGTATACCGTTATATCTGAAGAAAGGGACTCTTTAAGAATCCAAGCAGCAACAAGGAATGATTCTGCTGGAAATACTAGTCCAAACACATACAGAATAGAAGAGTACATAATGGAAACACGCTTTAGTTCTCATGCACCTTCTTTTTGTGCCTAATATTTACCCTGATCATTTGGAAGCACACCTAGCATGATAACAAAGAGTTTAAAAGAAAATTGAGATGGAAACAACTGTATGGAAATTCAGTGGAAAAGGAAGGCATCATTCATGACACCACAGCTAAGAGCTAGACATAAAAACAAACACATTCCCCACGCCATTCGGCTTCAAAACAGCTGCATGTTTATTTAAGTCTACAGACTAAATCATATAGTTGAAGATGACTCAAAGGCATTAATCAGGGCCAGTGACAATAGCGGAAAGCTGTTAATCAGAGTGCTTATTAAGCGGCAGCTGCTTTTGGCTCGGCCGGAGAAACAAATAAGAACAGGACAAAGACTGAGCCGTCATGGGAGAGTCTTCTGTTCTCCTGCTGACATGACAGTGAGTGTAGTGTACCCATGCAGGTAAACAGCTCCGGAACTTTCACACTAACTTTGACCCGATTCTCCACCATGATCTTGACCTGAGTGATTTCAAGGGGTCACTGCCTTCATGCTGACAGCTGACCCACATATTTTCTGGGTCATTAGATGGGTGTGAAAGGAGGATCACTCAGGTCAACAGTGCTGTGGCATCACTTGGGGTGATGTGAAACTCCTGCTACAGGATAGCAGCCTGCCGGTTACCATGGAGCCTGAAGCCCAGTGGGGGCATTGCTCACCGGGGAAGCACAGACTTTATGGCAAAACCAAAGGAAGCAGTTCCCCTCATAAACTAGAAAGCATGCAATCCAATCCCAGTTAGGTTAACATGCTACAGGACAAACAAATATCCCCTTGATGAAGAGGACTTCTTGTTGACCCGCTGACCTTCCTCTTGCATACAGGAAATATAAATGTCTATCTAAATCGCTCTTCATACATGGAATAAGGGTTAGGCGATAATTCAATATGATACTTTATCTACATCTTACTTTGCCTACACCAAACACTGATCTCTAAACCTACCCGCCGTCACTGTAACCTAAACCAATTAAATCGACTGCAGGGCGGGATTTCCGCTGAAGTGGTTTGGGGAAAAAAATAAAAATCACACACCGCGTGCTGTACAACAACATACACGGCACGCTTTAGCCCAGCCTCTCGCTAGCTAGCGTCATGGCCAATGCAGACAAGCCCATAAACAGTACGGACAAGCCGGAGCTTGAAGAGCCACCCAAATCATTAAGGTCTCCTGTTTGGGAACACTTCGGTTTCCCAGTGAAATACGTCAACGGACAAAGACTAGTCGATAAGACGAAAGCAGTGTGCCGACTTTGCTCAGGAATGATCGGGTATGTTTCTGGCAACACTTCAAACTTGTTAACGCACTTGAAAAGTCATCACGCGAGTGTGAACATCACTACTACAAGGAAAAAAACGACCCGCTCCCGTTGGCATTTAAATAGACCTTTGCTGGTAATTCCGATCGGGCCAACGCAATAACGAAAGCAATTGGTGTTTTTATAGCAGCTGATCTACGACCATACTCGGTTGTTGACAAGCTGGGATTGGTAATGCTGCACTGTAATCCATAGTTATTTATTTATATTTTTCATTATATTTTATTATGTGATATTGGTTTGAGACAGAGTATTTTATTTAGTGGAGAACTTTGCAGCAGTATTTTATTTCTTATTCTTTTTTTATTTTATATATATATTATATTTTATTAAAAAGTGTTTAAAAAAGTGTAAACAAATTGTTAAAAAAAGTTTATAGTAATAAACAACCTGCAGTTTAATGTTTGCATTTCTTTCCTGCAGAAAGTTTCTTTACTGTACCGAAAATGAACCGAACCTTGACTTTAAAACCGAGGTACGTACCGAACTGTGATTTTTGCGTACCGTTACACCCCTACCACACAGTGTTATGTGATTAATGGTAAATGGATGGTAAATGGACTGCATTTATATAGCACCTTTCTAGTCTTAGAAACCACTCAAAGTGCTCAACACTACGTACACTGGTGGCCGAGGCTACCATACAAGGTGCCACCTGCTCATCAGATAAAAACTCACAGCCATCAGGGGCATTTTGGGGTTCAGTATCTTGCCCAATATATTGCCAAAACAATTTTAAAATGTCTATCGTATATATTTTCCTATATCGTTTCTATCGCAATGTCGAAAACCAGCGGCCAAACTGCGGTCATTTGGACAATACTTCACGTTCTGATCCTTGCCCATTATGTTCATTTTGCACTAAAGTTCTTTATGAAATGAGAGAATACTCCGCACTTTTCATTTGTCAAGTATTTAATTCACACAGAAGTATACAAAAATAGGATTTACCATCTAGTTATAACATGTAGATTACTTATTTATTGAATCACCAGAAAACATGTTAAAGCGTGATCTATATATTGTTATCGAGATATGAATTGACCTATATCAGGATAGAAGATTTTGGTCGTATCGACTGGCCCTACATGGAATATGTAACATTGCTCGCCTCATTTATCTGTTAAAGTGACAGCTTTTTGTCATTCAAACATAGGTGTCTTTTACATAAATGTTCCTAACTTCAGACATCAGAGTACAGAGCCGCAACACTTGTGGTGGGGTGTGATATTTGGAAGAAGGTTTGTTCCTATCTGTTTATATACTGTATGTATATGTTAGCATTTTACTGGGCATTTTTTAATTTCCTCCATACAGTAGAAATGGATGAAAACAGGAACAGAGTGCTGCTTAGGTTATTATTGTGCCTGTATGAGTAGCAAAATTATCATTATGTTGCATGTGACATTTCAGCCTCTAGAAATTATGTTTTGTTTTATCTATTTTTTTTCTTTGAAATATCACAAAATGTTTGATTATAGCGAAAGAAAATTAAGTTTGCCAAGAGATTTTATTGTTTCTAACAATAACTCTGAAAAAGTTTAATAGAGTTTGTGGATTATACATTCAATATTAACTAATAATTCCAGGGATATCAATCAGATAACAATTGTTTTCTAAAATTTGAACACTAAATTAGTTCTGTTTTTAGTTTTTGGTAGGTGGGAGAAAATTTCCAACATAACTTTATATTATTCTTGACATCCTTTAAAACTATGACTGTGCACTGTATGGCACTTTTTCACTCTGAATGTGTGTTTTTTTGTATACTTCAATGTACACAATTAAAAATAAGATGCAGAATATAAATGCATCTAAAAACTGAAAGCAAAAAAAGAGGTTTTGGACGACAAAGTGGAGAGACTTCCCACGATAGAGTGAGTCACAGCAGAAAAAAGCTCTATGCAACAAACAAAAAGGTGTCAGAAAGAGCTACTGAGAGCAGACAACAGAGTGCACGGGAAAAATTAGCAAGAACTGACAATCTAGATTTATCTTTAATCTGTGTTAATTATTAGTCTGTACACAGGCAGGTTGATTTCTGTCCAAGCATCACCAGAGAGTTTCAAGGTTAACAGAAAGATTTTAAAATCTGTTGAAAACCTAAGAAATGGTTAGTTCCCTGCGTAAAACAGCGGTTGGCTGAGTACATTCATTCACTGCCTCTCAAACGCTGAGATAGCAGAACTGTGGCTCTAACTGCCATCAAACTTCCTGTGTGTTTGTTTGACAAGCGTCTCCATTCTTTCTTTTTTGGGGGAGGAGGATAAGACTGTGAAGGCAGGGTGGTCCGGGCATGGTTGCTGGTTGTTGGCGACAAAAGTGAGGAGGTGATAGGAAGGCAGAGGGAGGGAGAAAGGGGGAGGGGAGGTGACAGTAAGTAGGGCGAGTGTGATGCAAATAGCCCCGCAGTCGCCTCGCCCGCCCACCTGCGTGCCTGCCAGCGGCTCTTTCATAATCTCTGTTGACAAAACAGAGGCACACTGCCCTGGTCTGGCCATGTAAACTCACACCAGTGACATGACACGAGCTGCTTCGCTTGGAGTACTCAAGCCATGGACAGTCTTCACTGCTTTATGAAGGATGAAGAAGAAACTGGCTCCCAGTTTGCCGTCTGATCTGATTCTGCCGATTTAAGTTGTCCTAAGCCAGTATAATACATTTCAGCTATATTTTTCCCTTCTGTAAATTCACATTTCTGTGTTTTCCTTTAACTATATCGTCAAGGTTCCTCAACAATAAACATTCAAGAGTGCTTTATTGTCATCATCTCTGAATTACTTTGCACTTCATTGAAGAAGCAACTGAAATGTCTTTGGGCCTGTTCTGACCTGGTTTTAACATCTGTCCTGAGTGATCTGATCACATGTGGACAGCTCTAAGTATGTATGTTCCCACCTGGCAGCAGAATGTGTCTCCAAATGCGTCTTGAGTGACCACTTGTGATCGGATCTCGCTTCCCCGCTCTATATGCAAATAAACACGTAGCCTACATCATTTCCGTTTGCATCTAGGCTCGTTGTGTGTGTGTGTGTGTGTGTGTGTGTGTGTGTGTGTGTGTATGTGTGTGTGTGTGTGTGTAAATGTCAGTTGTTCCTCTGAATCATACATTAGAAATGTGGATAACAAATGAAAAAGCGCTGCCCAAAGTCTGTCTGTGTGCCGAAATAAGCTATCTACTGACGGGCGTTGGGACCTGTGCAGGAGAAAAAGAGGTTTTTAAAAGTCTTGTGCATTTGTTGTGTCTGCTTTATTTTACGTTTCATGTTCGCTTATAAAAGTCGTGTTAAGTTACGGCTCAACATTTCCTGATTTTGCTGCTTCATGATAAAAGCTTTTAAATAACAAAATAACTGGGGACCTTTATTAGGCTTTTATTGTGAAGAATTTATAAGATGAAACCGTTTTGCAGTCGCTGCTTTAACCACTCAGACTCGCCGGCTTTCTCCAGAGCTAACACAGCACTGTGAAGATAGGTCTGGCAATGCAACATAAAAAAACCAAAATGAAACGTTAACCCGATCTGTCTTTGCTCATGTAAACACCATATCCTGAATATGATCATAACCGGGATAAGCCTCATAAAACGGGTTATTCATGTCCATGCAAACGCACTCTATGAAAAAAAGATGGAGTAGATTACTGTGCCACCACCTGACGCAGGATGACACCTGAGTGCGCAGCCCATAGCCAGAGCATAATCTGGTTTCCCCGGCAGTCACCAAATCCCACACATAAGACCAGCAAGCCACGGCGTTATATGGCAGATGCAGCCGAGGCAACGTTTGGGTTTGTGGCAGAAAAACATTATGACAAGAGGATTGTGAAAGAAATCGAGATTGCGCGCAGCTGGACAACAGACTTACATTCAAACCACTTTCAATTAATATTCTCCACCCCTGCCCCACTTATACAATAAGAAGCTACTCTTTTAATGTCTGTGTCTTAATCAGTTGCATGTTTTCATACAAAATGAGCTTTACACAAAACCTTATCACAGCTGAATATTTATATAATATATGTAGTGTTCGAGCCTACATTTTATGTAGTCTTGATTTGGATGGTCACTTACATTTAAAAAGGTTGTAAATCTAGTTCTTCTTCAAGTAAATTGTAACAGACCACAGTCAACTTTAATCAAGTAAAACTATAATAATAATAATAATAATAATAATAATAATAATAATAATAATCTAATTTCCCACATCATAGTGGCTAATTAGAGTGAAATGCATACAAAAACACATCTTAAGTGATATATTACCAAGACATGCATATAAAAATATCCAAGACGCATGTCAATGATCATGTCATGCAACTGCTGAATTAGAGTACCGGCACCTTTTTTGGTCCAACTCAGGAACTGGGAGAGACTGATTCATGCCAGTCAGAGACCTGAATCAGAGCTAAAGAAAAGTCAAAATGATTCATTGTTTCAGCTGGGAACAAAACACTGCACCATAGTTCCTGAATTAATCCAAAACTGACCCAAAATCCAAAAAGTGAAAATGATGTAACCTGCTGAATATATCATCAGGTTTCTACAAAGGGTAATCGTCAGGTTCTGCTCCAACTGAATTTTAAGTTCTGCGATTGGATATTTCTCACCAAAATGCTGAGACTCTCCACGTGTTTGATCTGTACAGGCATGTACCTTTGACTTTTTATTCAAAGAAACAAATGCTTTTATGCCCATCCAAGTCTCAGAAGAGCTCCACCTGCCAGTCACCTAACATTTAGTCCATCTGTGGCGAACATGGACTTTTTCTTTTCTTTCATTAACTCTTTGTGGAAGAACCCAGGAGCTGCCTGCCCCTCCTCATCTTTATCCTCTTTAGTTTTCTTCCTAATCATGTCCAGTATCTCCTCTGCCTGGAACTGGACTCTCCCTTCTCCCCTCTCTTACCGACCTCACTCTTCACACAATCACTGCTGCTATATGTGCAACGGCAGGGTGTCTGCAAAAGCATGTGTGAGACTGCACGTGAACGAAAGAGAGAGTGTGGTTTAGTTAAGTCTGGGCAGATTTACTGTATATATGCGTGTGTGTGTGTGTGTGTGTGTGTGTGTGTGTGTGTGTTTGTGTATGTGTGTGTGTGTGTGTGTGTTGTCACATGCAGACAAGGGTAAAAGATTAATGCTCTCTTTCAGCCTCTGTGGCAGGTAGAGCAAAAAGAATAATTTGATTTCTCCTTCTTTCTCCCTGCTGCCTTCCTACTCTTCATTTTTTCATCTGCCTGAAAATCCTCCGCTCAACCCTCTTTGTTTCCAAAACTATTCCACCTTCCTAAATCCAAGCCTTAAACACAAAACAACTCGATAAAACATTTGCTTCAGAGAACACAAACTGTTCTCTGTGTTCAGGTCAGGAGGATGTTGCAAGAATGTGGCAACAACAAGAAACTGTCTCTGGCAAACCGCTCAACCTAAACCCAGCAGGCTGTTACCATGCCAACCATATGGGATGTTAGCCCACCTTGTGACAGCGCCCGAGATGATGGACGATCAGATCCCCCCTCCCCTCTCTCTGGGGGTGTGGTCCTATGTGGGCTGGTCAATGGAGTCTGGAGAAAAAAAAGAAGAAGAAAAAAAAAGTTTACACTCAACAGTGCATGTTCATTATGGTATATATTATTAATGAATAACAAGCAGCATTATTAATCAGCGGCCTGAAGACACATGCACAGGAAGCTGCATTAACAACTTAATGAGCAGAAGGAACTGTGAGGGAGCCGTACCTTTGCTATGTGCTTTTGTCTTCATTACAGGTACACACGTACAGAGAAAACACACCGTGCATTAGCATTAACATATACACCCGCTCCCACAGCCAGATCAACCACACACACACACACACACAAAAAGGGATGTTGAGACACAAGTTTTACAAGAAGCCAAACCATCGAAACCTGAAAGTGACGACAGCATAAGATCCACAATTCAGCTGGTCGCTCAGACTAGCTATAAAAGGTAAAAGAAAGTGCCGTTCCACTAAATGTGCACTCCTGATCCATATAACTGAATTTAAACATTAAGCCTTTATTGGCAAATATCTCTCATGCTTTGTGGATTCTGAGCAAGATTATGAAAACAAACTATTAGGCTAAATCACCGCTCTAATCCCAAAAGCACATAATAGGCTAATTTGTGTCCATTTAGATCCTGATAAGAAACATTGTGTGTGTGTGTGTGTGTGTGTGTGTGTGTGTGTGTTTGGCCACGCTGAGTTGTTGTAGTAGCTCATGTGATCTGTCTGAACAATCATAAGAGTGTAACCCGTGCGGGTAAAGAGTGCGTAACCATGGAGAACTCTGGGCGTTTCCATGACACCCTGTCATCAGTGAAGCACGCTGTCAGGATGTCTCATGTTCATCTGTCACTGTGCCTGAATGTGTGTGTGATAGAGATAAAATGTAGGTTACTTTCGTTTTTTATTACCGGGATGTGTGAGAGCGTCGTGTCAGAGTGCACGTTTACAACCAAATATCTGAACACGCCTACATGAGCGTGTGTGTTTGTATGGTTGACCTCATGCCCAGTGTGCCTATGCTGTGTATGTTTACATTTGTGTGTGTGTGTGTGTGAGCGTGTGTTAGTGCGCCATTCACCGTCAGTGACCTGACCGCTGGCTGCACCCATGATTGGGAGCAGATGGGGGCTGTCGGGGTGTGTGTATGTGTGTGTGTGTGTTAGAAGGAAGAAGGCAGAGGAGGAGGAGGGGGGGGGGGTGCTCTAATTTAGGTGATGTATGGACTCTCACACACCAACAAAGACCCTCCTTCAACCGATGTGTTTCCTATTAATTGAAAGGGGAAAAAAATTGAGCCAGAGAACAACTGCTGAAGTGAGAAGGATTTATAGCTCAGCTGTGACAAAGAGCAACGGACTCCATTTTTTGCAAAAGTTGGAGGGGGGGGGGGGTGTTGTAGTTCTCTTCGTGCACAAGCAGGAACAAGAGAGCTGTCAGAGCGATCATTACTACTCTTTGTGCTCACTTTGAAACAGCCGTGAAAATGAGAGCGAATAAAATGGTAGTTAAGAGCATGTGGCGTTGCTCATACCAGCGTAAAGCCTTGAATATAAAAGCAGTGTGAATGAGCCCAATATGCAGAGGTTGAGTCTATGAAGAAATGTTAAGCTCACAACGCAGAGGCCTTTTTACACCGCTCTCATCCTTTCAACACGTCTGTTGTACTCTTCAATTACTCGACACCAGAGTGCCTAACAACCTTTTACTGTATGAATGTTTGCTCGATGCACTTGAGCAACACAATCAATATCTTACACTACTTCCTCTTGTCAAAGAAACACACTTTGAAGGATGCAAGTAAGATGCAGCCAGAGTTTACATTTTACAGAGGATGCGCAAGCCATTAACTTCACGAACTTGAGCTTCTCAATATATCATCAACAGTTATAAGTGGCAGAGATCTCATGTCAATGACAATTCTGCATTTCAAAGCCATACGAGCATAAACAACTGTCAGAGAAGCTGATTTAACTCAGTGGTCAGTTTGTTGTGACGTTTGGAGAGATTTCTTCCTCTTTCCATGTTACGATAATGCAGAACTCATAGATGAACAATCAGTTATATATACAGTTACAAACAATGTTTCCTGGGCTTTTGTTCCTAAGCTGCCTTATATTATTCACTTAAAATTGGGGATTGTCAGTTGTCTCTGTTAAAGCTGATATTTGGTAATAAACATTATTTGCCTGCATCAGCCAAAAACAATGCAAAATCATGCAGTGAAAATGCATGTCAAACACAGGAAAAACTGCATTTCACATTAACTGAAAGGTACTTATGGAAATATTTGCTTCAAAAATCCACAAACTACTGTGTGAGTGAACATTTACTAATTCTTTCATTGTATTACAATGTTTGTGTCATCGAGCCCATGAACTAATAGACAAGAATTAATCAAAAACCTGTGTGCTTCAGTTTCCTTCCTTCATGGACGGTGATCTACACCGACATGTCCTTCTCTGATAGCAATGCTCCTCAACATATACAGTAGAGCTGTAGGATTACTGCACCTTCATTTCACTTTAATTGCTGTGATCTTGAGGGAAAACTGTTGAAACATGGCGAAAATTGTGACTGTGTGCCTTGCCAGATCACATTGTGTTGCAGCAGAAGCTGAGCAAAGTTAGGATTTTCTGCTTATTTAAATTATTGAGAGGACTGTTTTTCCATGCGCTTTTCAGGTCGGTCTTGAAAAAGTATTACTCAAAGGTCTGCATCTGATTTTTCGCATCTTTTAAGTCTGTCACCAGGGCATAGAAAATGCTTTTTTCTCTTTAAACCCCCAAATATCGATAAAATATCAAATATCAGTACCAGTTGCTTGCTCTTTTCTAAAAATAAAAAAAATAGATTTGTTGGTGTCTGGGTATTTTGCCAAACAGGAACTGGATCCCTAATGGACCTGGCTATCAAGCCAAAAGAATCTGCCCCTTTAAGAAACATCTTCAGGCGACTGATAGATAGGCAAATGAAATTCAGGCACATCCACTAGTTGTTTCTTTGTGAGCTTTAAGCTTTCCCTCTCTTCACCCCCTTCTTCCTACTGTCTCTCTTTTTTCACAACAGGATTTTTCTCTCCATGTGTTTGTCTTCTGTAATGACTGTGAATAAGGGAAATTGTGTGTGCTGGCCAGCATACACAACGGCACAGTGAAGAACGCATAAAAGTACATTGTGTGTGTGTGTGTGTGTACTCTGGGTAACTCTGCTTTAGTTTTGCTTCACTCAGACCCCTCCAACAAACCCAGCACTCACACTGGGGCAAAATAGGAGCCAAGCCACATATTGGCACCTCGCCACCCCTTAAACAAATCAGACCACAGAGGCTAATAAAAAACTCCAAGTCCAAAGCTGGCCTCCTCAGACGAGGGGGTACCAAAGAGGGGAGTCATTCTCAGCTACCCCGCTCTGTCATAAATGAAGTTGTACAAGACGGAGCGCTGCTTTTCAACTCGGACAAAAAGTACCAGTCTCTCTACTGTCTCCATCATCATCATCCCAAACCCCTTTTCTTTGCTGTTCAATAGCGCTTTGATGTTATATTGTTCTTAACTAGCCTCCCTTGAAAAAAAAAAAAAACACTCATCGAAAACAAATTGCTTCTTAGATCAGTGACAAAGTGAGCGTGAACTTTCCATCTTTAGACCAATTACAGCTATCATAGCACACAGCCCGCTGCTTCAAACTTTATGCTTCAGAGAGGGATAAGAGGGGGTGGAGGATGAAGAAAAGCAGAGGGAAAGCGTCTGGCTCAGGCGAGAAATAGGCCAGGCAGGTCTAAAACTTAAAACTCATCTAGCCATCCAGGGTGTGTCTGCTGTAGACTGCCATCAAACATGCATTTACATATTCAAAAAAAGAAACAGGCGTTTACATGAGTCATCCGTTCCAAGAAGGTAGAGGAAACCAAACTCACAGCACACTGCACCATGCTACAGTGTCAAAGTACACAACAGTGAATCTGAAGTCACACAAGCAGCTAACTAATTTCTCAGAAAGAACAAACCGTAAAAAGAAATGAAAGAAAAATGATTGTATTAGGGTTTTGTAATAACAGCTCAAGGCCACTTTAAAATGACTTTACAGTGCAACATCTGTTTTGAGTACAAGCAGACACTCAATGTAATAAAACGGGCAATTTTCTTCTCTTAGAATTCACAGAGTATCAAAAACTGTAAGACCACGTTTGAAGATCAAAAAAACGAGGGGATCACTGTGCACACGCACCGCTAGTCCAAACAAGTGCTTTATTTCTGTTTATATTTTTATTTCTACTGATTCACTATTGACAAAACTTGTGCTACCTGACTTTGTGAGCCTATAAAGCTAATTTATTTCAGTTATTTTGTCCAATATGGGGCAAATATATAGATACAGTATGTAGAGTAAGTTAAAATTTAGACATGCACACTGTGGTAGCTATGCTTATTAATTACATTTACATTGACTTACAGTAGTGGAGTGCAACAAAGGATAGAGAAGGCTTTGAGCAAGATCTGAACTTAAATATCTTTTATTAGATGGGTAGCCATATAATCTTGTAAAGACATTCATGGTGACCAGGAGATTAAACCATAATGACTCTCCTCTGATTTTTTCTCTAGCGCCATCATGAGGTTCATATTTGAGTTTTGACTGAAGTACAGTATATCAACAACTATTGGATGGATTTAGTGCAGACATTCATGTTTTACTCTGGATGAATTGTAATCACTTAAGCGATCCCCTTACTCCATATAACGCCATTATCAGGTTAAACGTCGGCAGGTTAAGATCATATAAATAGCTGTAAACTGCATGTAACGGTGGCAGCGATACTTATAATATTGTGTTCTTCATTACTAGTTCCCTCGCTTCTGAGAACTGACCTAAATATGAGCTAAACTGACGACTAACATTTGAAAAAAACTGCATCTTGAGTGTCTATTTCTTTGGGATTATTGATCATTCTGCGGTGTCCTGAAATAGAAATAAAGGACTTGCAGGAGGAAACACAACTCCGCGCCACATCGTGGCATTCTTTAGCACCAGTTTGTCCATTATTTTTTGGTATTGAGGACACTCTGTGGTATGATAATGCTGATATATACTGATGGGTGACAAATTCAATGAAAAAGCTACATTAAAAGTGTTCAAAAGCCACCAGAACAGCTTTAGTGTGGGAACTATTCAGTGACCCCTTGTAGCCTATATGGAAGCATCTGCATTTAATATGTTGCTCCATTCATTAAGTCAGGTTTTACCTTTAATTTGTCACCCGTCAGTAACATGATCTACATAAAATATAAAATGCTTATTTTTCTTTGTCAAAACTTCATGAAACTGCAGTAAAAGTGCAGCGTTTAACAAGGTTAATGTTGACACTGTGTTTGTGTGTACAATAAATTAGTGTTTCAGGTTTTGTGTCGTCATCCAACAGATGAGAGTCTCCATGTTACCTTCATAAACATTCTCCATTAATGGGCGCTGCACTGTGTCACGGTAAATGAGGGATGGCAGAGGTCGTTAAAAAACTTTGCTGAACTGTAATCTTGCAGTCAAACCCTGACAAGCATACAAGTGTGTGTTAACAACAGCTCCTGCTACTTCATATGAACCCATCCACGCGCTGAACATGTGTGTAGAGAGGAGAGAGACTATAAGAAGGGATGGACGCTTCCTTATTTGTTAAGTGATGACAGTAATGTTCCTAAGCAAACAAACAGCCCTGATAAGATAAGGACAGTAATCCACACATGTCCTCATACCTCTCCTTCAGCTAGAAAACAGTCAGACGTGGACTGATTTTGTTCTGTCATTCAAGGTGTGACGAAATCTCAGGGCCAGGACATGTACAGAGCGCTTTAAGTGCAACATGTAGGCTATCAAAGTCACAGTCTAACACGCCTGCATAGTCAAGCAGAGAACTGAGTTAAATAAAATGCCTCATTGGAAACCATCAATTATTCAGGAGCTGTACATTATCATAACATTTCTGTGAGTTAATTAACAATGAACTGAGAGGCAGGGCTGTCATATCTAAAAGCGATGAATGACTGGAGCTTTGGTAAATACTTAAAACATTCTTGTCATCACAAAGAGTAAATTACCTAGTTACAGGCCTAATGGGGTAGAGAAAGAAATGCAGCGAGATTGCAGGAAAACAGTTGTCACCTGCTTTTAGTTACTGGGTGTGAAATGAATCAAAATGAGGTAAAAAGCAGGCACAATGAGGCCATACAGTCTGAGGAAGGGGATAGTTTTCTTGACTGTTGATTGGTGTAACGGGTCAATCAATAAGACAGGCCCCTCCATCTCTAACCCCGCCTCTGATGATCATTCTGCTGCCACAGCAACAAACAGCAAAACACATCTACCTGGATGACCTCCAGTCTATACAATAACATATTACAGTAAATGTAGTAACTTTGTAGGTTAGAAAAATAAATAAAAAAATGTATTTTGCTCATCGTTACTTCACTTGGATGTTTGACCATCACTGAGAATAAGGAGTTTGTTTTGTTGGAAGTTTCTCTGTGCTCAATAACGATTCTGAAATTTTTCAATGGAGGCAGTAGATGCACTTTTATTCTATTACTTTATTATTTATATACATCTTAAAACATGTCCGTAGAGGATCATATTTATGTAAAGCACTTTGAACTGATTTTTATTTATGAAAGGTGCTAATATTAATAAAAATATCTTATTTAATTTGTTGTGCACATTTTACTGCAGTAAGTGAGTCTGTGTTCCTGGGCATTTCAGCTTTTACATAAAGTGTAAACAGCATAAGCAGTAGGTTTTCACTGCGTTGCATTATGGGCTACGGAGGCTGCTGCTGATGAGGAGATAGGCATCTCGGCTTCTGTTCCGATTAAATACTTCCTGTATGAGAGTAGACAAATGGTGGGTCTTTAAAAGTCTTCATTTTTTAATTCTGTAGGACCGACAACCAGCTGCTGAACATTTAAATAATCCAAATATTTTATTGAATAAAACTCCAATGAACTGAGCTGGAAATATCTTATCATCTTGTCTTGTTGTTTTAGTTGAGGACGTTTTAAAGAGTTAGTCATTTTAAAACGTATGCACTTCTACAGCTGCAAAACACTCTATGCAAAATAATTCAGACTGCCAAATACATAGTGGTATCAACCACTGGCACAGCACACAGTTATCCCACTTTCAGTCCAAGAAAGGGTGAACATAATTTCCTATAAACTACTATGGGATTACTCCACAGTTATTATTATTATTATTACTAATCTCAGAAATGCTCAGACATACTGAATGTACTGCAGGCTGTATATTAACTTTTTATAAGATGACCAACTAAAGGAAATACATCACCATCATGTTGAATCTCCAGTATAAACTATGCCAACCTTCTTGTATAATTCACTGAGCAAGGATATGTAAGCAGTGGTGCATTTACTCAAGTACTGCACTTACGTACACGTTTGACGTACTTTACTTGAGTATATTGTATCCATTTGTAGCTACTTTATACACCTAATCCAATAAGTGTCCAACATAAATAAATACATCTATAAAGTAGTTACAATTAGCTCCACATTAACTAGCTACAACAATAAAATGGTGTTTACACCTTATTTTTTCAGTAATAGTAATGCAATAATGAAATACATGTAACACTCACAAGGAAGTTCTTTCACCACTGTATGTATGTAGCAATCCTGAAGGTACATTCACACATATCAAACTGTAATTAACTTGAGAGACAGAAGAAAGTTTGGCTAGCCGGCTCAACCGCAACCAAGAAAATGAAAATGATAAGGCTCCCCCCCCCAACTCGCTTTGTATAAAACAGTGGTTGGCGTATTTTCTAGACATAGTTATGCTTGAGCTGTCTACAGCAAGGATTAACAAGGCCAAATCATCGACTATAGACCTATGGAAAAACGCAGCAGCACAAATACCAGTCCTAATGACCTCAGCATCACAAGAATTAGAGGAGAGTGACTAGACAAGGTGTGATTTCTGTTTTTGTTTTCCTCGAGATCGCAGAGGGTGGGAGATGGTTTTTGTTCTTGTTCAATTGTGTTTGTCTGTTCTGTATGTTCAAAAAAAAAATTCTAAAAAAAAAAACTAATTAAAAAAAAAATAGAGAAAAATAAAAAAATATTTGCTGACAACCAGGAATTAAGCTGTGCCAAAAGTCAGGTGTGAATGGTCAGTGTCCTGTATGAAATGCAGGGTTTGTGTGTGTGACAGTGGTGTAAGATTGAAAGGTTGATATAACTGTCAATAAATAAATGAAACTTTGTGGAGTTTAAAAATAATAAAAAAGGAGTGTGAAAGAACAGTATGTCAGTGTAAAGGTGTTTTTTACAATAAAAAAACTGAATGCAGATAAAACTCAAGCAGAGCACTGCTCGAGATGCCGATGGAGAAAGAGCATTTCTTTTGCTGATGCATGTGTGTGATGATGAGTGAGTGTGTTAAGAGTATAATAAGAATAAACTGCAAGACTTTCTTTAGTGGGAATGGCGACATAATTGGTTCAATAATAACCTCACACACATCATTGTGGTCTTAGTGAGAGAACATCTTCTCCTCCACCTCTACTTTCCCCTCGCCTCCTTCCTCGCGCTTTCCTTCTCCACAGTGACAGTGAGGAAGCAGATTCACCACAGCACACACACCCCCCCCCTCCCCCTCCTCCCTCTATTTATTTGCTCAGAGTCCAAAAACTGCACAGCACAGGGAAAAAAATGATGGGTGGGGTGGGAGGGGTGTAGGAAGAAGAGGGAAAAAAGAGGGGCAGAGGGAGGGAGATACAAACATACACTGCAGATTCAGCTGCACACACGTGGATGGGACACGCACGCATGCACACACAAACACGCACACACTCCTGGTGGAGCATCTAAAATCACATTAGCTGGCTGTCTGTCATCCATCACTCCCACAGACAAAATCACATGCCAGAGAGGCAGGGAAACTGCATGGCAACATGCATAACCACCCACAAACAAACGCGGTCACAGAGCAGCCGACACACCTTGAAACCAGACAGCGGCGTGCAGGAGAAAGCAATCCCTCCTTACACACAATATTCCCCAATCAAAAATCAACTTGCATTCACTTGCACGCACATCACTGTCAGCACACATCAACCATACGTTTGGGGATCCACTCATTCGCCTCTGTGCTCTGCTGCTGCTTTGTGCACTCGGCAAACTTGCATTAACATCTGAGAAAATCAACAATTCCATGATAACACAATGGGCGGAAAACATACCATTGTTGCTTTAAATATTTAAAGCAGAAGGAGCTAAGCAGGAGCAGAGCGACATCTTGAAAAAAAAAATCCATGTATCCATCTTCTTTCCCATTAGGGGGAGGGGGCCCTTATCTAACTGTTGTGTGTTTGTTTTTGTGCGTCTGTGTGTGCGTGTAGACCCAAATATTTGTTGGGGGTGCCTCTTATCTTAAAGATGGTGCGGGGTGCATGTCAGTAGGGTGCATGTTGAGTGTGTGTGTGTGAGCGTGTTATATCTAATGGGCTTTTTGAGTGACAATTAGCTGGTAAGATTTAGAAGAAGAAGGAGAGAAGAAAAGGTTTTGGGAGGCAGGACAAACTTGATGTGTGCTCTATACATTATGAGACCATATGGTGCCCACTGTGCGGCAGAAGCAGGCAGAGTACCACAGCGCAGCTCTCATCCACTCGTCTATCGAGCCAGTCTCTCAGCTCACACTGTTCTCCCTCCCTCCCTCTCTGTCTTGTTAACTCTGTAACATCCACAGCCTCCTCTCTTAACTCACTGTTTTTTTTTTTTGGCAGGGAAAGCAAAGAAAAGAAATATTTCAGCCTTCTTTCTTATCCGGCTTCCTCCCATCGCAGACAACCGGCTCTGGCTCTTGTCTCCTCAACACCTTTCCCTGCTAAGTGCTGTGTGCACTCATCGTAGAGCTTAACCCGAACCAAAAAGGATTATTTCAATCGCATTAAAATCTGAAAACTGACAGCCCTCTGTATGTGCCATCTCGCTGATGACAGGCATTGAGGCTATGTTTACACATGCACGTGTGCAGCAAGAAGAAAACACTAAAATAACTACTACATCCTTACAAGATTCCAGGGAGGTAGCAATCAAGTTATTATGGCCCTAATTCGAGTCGTTTAATATTTGGTATCTGCCAGATACACTGAAATAAAAGCTGTAGACTACTAAATCTGACATACATTATTTTTTACAAGCTACTTGATCCAAATACTGAAAAATATTAAGTTTAAATTGTTGATATGATATGAATAAAAGTTTACCTGGGAGAATGTGACTCTGATGTGACCCGAGCCGCTAAGACATATCACTTTGTCGGAGTTGTTGAGACTACAAAGCAAAATTTACAAAGTGGATGGATGGATTGCAGCCGCTGATAGCACCATGAATTGCCCATCACTTGCAACCTCTATCAGCACCGTCTCAAGATCAGATTCACAAAGGGTATTATGATAATGATATTACAGTGCAAACTAGGGGTGGGAATCACCAGAGGCCTTACGATACGATATCATCACGATACTTATGTCACGATACAATATTATTGCTATTTTAAACATATTGCAATGTTCTGCGATATATTGCAATTCATTACCTTTTTTCCAACTTCTAATTTTTCCCAATTTCAAATGACGTCCCCAAAAGGAAACTTTGTCAACATCTGTTTTATCTAAAAAGACACATTTCTCTGCTTGTTCATCTTACTTCAAATGTATTGCTCCAAAATGGGATTGACAACTGTTGTTGGTCAGACAAACTGACCAACACATATATAATAAAAGATCGATACTTGCCGTCTGTGTATCGATACAGTACTGCCACGGAAAATATTGCGATACTATGCTGTATCGTTTTTTTCCCCCCACCCGTAGTGCAAATGCAACCATAAAGTTTTGCAGCTGAGTGAAATTTGCCCTTTCTTTGCATCTGATTGTAATTAATCTATGTGGCGAAGTATAAATGTTGCCTTTGTGCCAAGAACACAGAAGGGAGAAAGAGAGAAAAATAAAAATGACATTTTCAGACCGCAAGCTACAGGACCAATGAGGTGCATTCCTTAAAACTTCATTACCACTAACTCTCTGAAGACGCTAATAATTATTAGTATATAATAAGTTACTGCGTGTCACTGTTTTGCAATGAGGCTCATTTGCAAAGAAAGAAGCCATTTTTTTGCGCCAAATGTATGCACATTACCTAATTTTAATTACATGCAAACAGCACAGAAGCACCAGGATGCTATTTGCTTGGCAGTTCAACTAGGGGTGCATTTTATCCTTTGTGGGTGTTTTGAGAATTACAGGGTTTCTTTTTGTTTTTATCTGTGCAGGTTTAGCGACTGGAAAAGCCGATCAAGCCTTTGGTGAATTTGCCAGTCCACTAGTGACTATACAGTGGTGTTAGAGTGGAACTTCTTCCCGCACTTAAGATCTTTGGCTGAGTACACACTCCGGCTGCAAAGAGTATGTTAACCAGACAAGTCAAATGTTGGCCTGCTGTCAAGTTCCTCATGGAAATAACATGCAAACAGTTCTTTTAACTGGACCATGAAAATGACGGTCATTGCTGCTGCTACATGAATGTTTCGTACACTGAGCTTTGCTAATGTGAAAGAGAGAGGCTGACAGATTTGTTAGCACGGTAGCTCATCAGATAATGTACAAAATTAAAACACAGAAGAGTGCAGTAAATAAGGGATCAGATTATGATCACTTTAGCAAATACAGATCTGTTAAAAGATACTGATACTAAAGATCGGTTTGAGACATAGATCGTCTGCTTGTGAACAGCAGCAACAATTACAGTACTCCAACACACTGTAGTTAAGAAAATGCTAATGGCCGAATGCAGCTGCAAGCCCGTGTGTCCATGTGCATGCACGCAGCATCAAAGCAGTAAGTGAGAGGGCTGCTCTTTTAGTTGGCTCATGAAATCATTTATTTGCCCACTACACACACACACACACACACACACACACACACTCCCCCCAGCCGTTTGATGTGTAATGAGAGAAACCATTAGCAGTAAAAATGGGCTCTCCCTGCCCTGCCGCTCAGCAGATCTTAGTCAGAGCCACAGTTACATGTCTATTTATACATTCACTCCTCTTTAGATTTTCTTCATCTCTAACAGGGAGCAGTTTGTGTAGCACACAGTCAAGAAGGCTGCATTCCTGCCCTTCTCTCCCTGTCTTCTTCTCCTACTGCTCCTCTCCCTCTGTCTCTACCCTCCCATCCCCCCTCTCTGGCTGTCTCCTCCCTCTCTATACCCTTCCCCCAGCTCTTTCTTGCTCTGTGCCTCCCTCCGCCTCATCAGGCTATATGCAGCAAGGCACAAATTCATAGGGGGAAAGAGAGACAGCAAAGGAGAGCTGGAGAGATGGGGTTGAAACAGAGAGATGGTTTGGACTGAAAGAGAGCAAAACAAGAGCGAATGACCGACTAACGGGGAATGAAGGGGCGAGAAAGAGTCAGAGAGAAAAAGTGAGAGAGGGAAAAGGAGGAGGGATGGGTGGTTGGTGGGAGAGCAGCGAGGAGGAGGAGGAAGAGGCTCGCTCTTGCTACAGCGATGGGCGTTCCTCTCCCGGTTCCTGCGAGGTCAAAAGTTTACCGTGGTTTTAATTTCACCTTTCCACAGCCAATCAGAATGTGTCTCCTGCTGCTGGGGGAACTTTGACCCACTCGGAGAATTTGACTGTAAAGATCTAAAGCGCGCCTCTGCTTCACCACCAACAACGCTCTGGTTTTCTCCTTTTTATATTTATTCCCATCTTTTCTAAGCAGACATCCCCCTGCAGGTTTATTTGTCCTTCATCAGAGAGGACCAAAAAAAACAGTTGTTGTTGATCTAAGGGGATAGCGAGAAAGGGGATGAAAAATAGGAGGCTTTATTTATTTATTTTTTTGTTTTCATTTTAGTACTTTTCCTTCGCTTTCCAAAACAGATGCCACCTAGACGGCGTGTGGTTCGAAAACCACAAGATCAACAGGACGCCTCGGCACTAACACACAAATCCACAGTCCATGTTCACGTCACTCGATCAGAACAACATACACATAAATAATCACAGACCAAGTGCCCCGCAGTGTTGGTGGGTGTAAGAACCCCTGTGTGTGTGTGTTTATATGTGTGCAGGCATGTGAGAGTGGAGAGAGTGCAAGTATGTGTCTATGAAGGGGGAGGAGGCTACAATTAGATCATAGCATCAGAGAAGGGAGGGGCGGCTCTGCAAATAGAGCGAGCAGAGTCGGCATGGCTGGCGACAGTAAGTAGAATGGCTTCAAGCCTCTTGTAAAGGAGACTAGTTCGGTGTGTGTGTGAGTGTGTGTTTTTCTCTATAGCCTCTTCATCACTGTCTGTGTGTGTGTGTATGTGCGTGTTTGATTAATTAACAGCCACGGCCACTGAAGAAGCTCCCTGTTGTTCTATTCTCCCCACATCAACCACACAATTGCCCCCAACCTCCTCATCCTCCATCCAACTGATTGCGTCACACACACGCACGCGCACGCACGCACACACACACGCACACACACACGTAACAGACTCCGAGATGTATAGCCACCTTCCACCTGTAGCTGACTTTCTCTTCACAGATGCTACATTTTCATCCAGCTCTCCACCCAGAAAATAAAATATCTGTCTGTTACAATCAGCTGCACTTCAAGGACAACTCTGGTGATATTCCATCATTTTCTTACTGTCAACAAATCCCATTATACCCAACAACAAATATATACTATTATCAGGTATTTTCTGTGTATCCAAAGCCTGATATATCTTATTCATCTGTGCCATAGTGTGTTCATAGTGCCGAATTCTTTTATTGTTAAAAAATTATTAAAAACACACCAATGAGACGAATTGTTGCCTTGAGTGACAAGTTCCCTCATTACCATGAACGTGGGCACTTTAGTTTATTTTCAGTCACTCCCACATACACCGACCTGATGCTGTAAACACACAGTAGAGCACCAAATCCATAGCTGAAAATAGTCCCCAAAAATACACTATTTACTCCTTTTTAAGTAACTTATGCCAAAATCTACAGTGGCCAGCTGTTTAAAGACATTATATAGCCTTTTTAAATCATGGAACTATATACTTATACTATACTGTATATACTACAGTATATACAACTATATACAGACAATATTTGCAAGATGTCCAACAGAACACAACCTTTCAAACTATCAAATGATGATGCAAAATTTGCAAAAATTACTTGGATAAAAATACAGCTACTGACAGCCAACCAACAAGTAGAGAATTGCCTCTTCACTGAGATTTATCTTTCCACAACCACCAGCCATTACAACCCCTTAAGTGTCTTAAGTAAACAGATAATCTTACAGCTCCCATCCTCTTCATCCATCTTTCTCTCAATGCTTAATTCTCTCTTTTTCTGACGAGTTCTCAGGTGAGACAGAGGAACAGTGGTGTGTTTTGTGGCAGTGTCAAATTCAGGTGGATTGATAATGGTAGCGAAGGTGTGAGAAGACATTGCAAGCAACTTCCTGATCTGTTTATTATCAGTCCAATCCACAATGTGAGCATGTGCAAGTTTTTTCCTGAGCTTCGGCTAAAGTTAGTTTCAAAGTCATAGGAGTTAAAATATTGATTTGCAAGCACTTTAACCTGACTAAGTTGCTACAGTAACGTGGTCTGTAACACTTTGAGGGATAGAGGCCTCAGTGTTACCCCAGGGTTTACGATTACACAGTAAATGGACTGTTTGAGAAACACTTGAAATGTAACAATGTCAACTGCATTGGCCATTCTTCTGCTGCTTGAAATCCCATAACACCGACAACCTTTCTTTTGAGCAGGAGAAGCAAACTGTGAAGCAGACGAAAGCTTGTTGAAAAATCCGAATCATCGTGACACTAACCCTTAGCCATGACCTTAGTTTGTTTTGTTGGTAAATAGAAACTCTAAAAGCGCCCAAGAACAAACACACCCTGCGCAGTGTTTGTCATAGCATCATAATCACACAGCAACAAGTAGCCCAACCCCCTCCCCATAACTCCTCCGGCTATATTTCTGTTCTTTTGTGCAGCTGAAGTGTGTCAGGACAAAGGTTAAATGCAGAGCAGTCACAAATTAGTACTGACTAGTGTGTGTTTCTGGGTAATGTGGTGCTAAAGGAACAAGTAAAGTGACAGAATACATACAGCATGCAGCAAAGCAAAGAATAGAATCAGTGAAGAATTGTTTGCATGTTAGCTTTGTAACCAGTCTCCAGGTTCGCCAATCAAACCTTCTGAATGTGTTTAAACTATTTCGCACAAGGTTTCATACAGCCGGACAGCCAAACGGTTCTCTGAAATGGCTAAACTCAAGGTGAGACATACAGTGCGTTTACACGCACAGCAGTAACCGGGGTATGGTCTTGCCCCGGTTAAGTGAATAACCGGGTTATGCTAGTTCTCCCCGTTTACATGAGCGGTAAAGAATGGGAAGAATGACGGGAGTAACTCTACCTCCGGTACAGTAGGTGGCGCTCTGGCTTTTTCTTCCGGTTGACCTATGTCAAAATAACACCGACTGGCCACTAAATTAGTAGAATTTAACAACTTAATGTTTCATTCACACACTATTGTCACAGTGTAGGAAAGCACAGTGCTCTCGCTAGATGACTGACAACATGTTCGGCTCATTATATCTGTAACTGGTGTCGCCCAGTGACGTGTTAGCTAGCTAACGTTTACATTAGCCAGTGGCCGCAGCAGGGGCTGCTCGGTCCCTCCGCTTTTTTACCGAGACACAGTGTTGACAGCCCCAGAGCGTGCGTCCCATGTAGGCTGAATCCTTGGCAGCGGCATGGGTTCGAATCTGACCCACAGCCCTTTGCTGCATGTCGTCCCCCTCTCTCCCCCCTTTCCTTTAAACTATCCTGTCAATTAAAAGCCATTAAAGGCGCCAAAAAAAAAAAAAAAAAAAGGTGTGTACATGCAGGAATACCCCAATTACTGAAGGAGTTCTCTTGGTCTGTTAACCGGGTTACGAGAACTCTACGCTTTAACAGCGTACAGCGTTTATGTGGTGTTTGAGAAATCGGGGTATTACCTTAACCCGAATATAATTGTTTTTTTAAACTGTATGTAAATGCACTGATAGAAACTGGCAGGATTATAAACTGCGTGCTACACCTGAGTTCCTCTGTACCGCAATACTTGCTGTCGCTTTTGGAGACAGCAGGAAGTCAATCAAAAACTCCAGTTCAGTGATTTAGATTTAACTTACTCCTGATAGTTTAAGCTTGGCTGTTTCCTGTTTTACACCACTTTGCTCTGATTGTCATTCTGATTTTGATTTCTTCTTTCAATTTCCGGCAGACTAGGCACAGGATGTGCATTGCTGCCTACCGCCGGTTAAGCTCATTGTGGCTAAGCTTGACAGCTAACACTTCCCACAGCTGCTTCACAGTAAAAGCTAGCTAAATGAAAATGAGTGAGTATTGCACAGTGGACTTCTATAGCAAAGAAGCAAAAAAATTAGCTAGGATTAGAACGCCTTAAGGTTTTCACTGTGAAGCCGCTGCAGGAAGATCCGTGGAATTGAGATCAGAAGGTGAGGAGAGTATCAGGAAACAGTAAAGCTCATTTCTGTCTATATAATAGATCTTAACACATGCAGAAAAGTTTCTCAATTATATTTTTTATAAATAGCTTTAAAATGATTGAAGACAGACCCCCTCCCTTTCTTTTTTTACACGTATCTTATTTTGCAAATCAAAGCGCTAACTTAATGATCATGTAAGTGGTATGAAGCTGCTTCCCTCTACTCGTCGTCCCAGATTTCTATAACTTAATCATACAGACCAGAATACAGAGACAAAAATGTTGACCTGGTTCAACTTTTGCAATATGACATCATGCTAGTCTGGCTATCACCAGACCAAGCTCAATCTTTTAAGATTGAACATTAGTCTGGGGAGTCTGCTCTGTATTTTCTACTGCACAAGAGGCGTGATCAACGGGCATAGTTCAAATGACTCTGTACGCAATTGGATAGTCCTTCAACCAATCAGACCAATGATCTGGGTGACGTAGCAGCTACAGCAGCGGGTTGCTGCACTTCGTTGGCAGCTATGTTGACTGTAAACAAGAAGCTGCTTGGTCGCTTCTCTATCGTTATCGTGTTAAACCCGCCAATAGCGCACCAGGTGGATAAGCCAGTTTGTGATTGGTCCCCGCAAAATTGTAACGGAAGCAGGATAGATAAATGTACAGGTTTCCAGCCTGAGCTGCAGGGCGAAATCAAATCGCCGGCAGATCGGGATGGGTTTACCCAGTCTAACGTCATGCTGCACTGGTAAACCAAATAGATGCAAGCACATATTCCTGGTAGATTACTGTTTAACGTGAAGAGGGTAGCTGTACGAGGAATTTATATAAATTATTTTTCTGTCAGGATAACTTCCTCAAATTGTAAAATCCTGTCTACTGCTGCACAGTGTTTGCCACCTGAAAACTCGTGAATCTTTTACTTAAATTGTGCTCTTCATGTTTTTTTTTGTATCACAGTGCTATTTTGGGTCTGAATGCCTGCTAAGCACCTGAGCACACCTGGCTAGTCACTGTGGGCACAGACCATAGACTGTATATAGAATGGACCAACAGATCCCGTTGCTCTGGACGGAGACCAGTGAAGGCCATTAGAAGCACTTTTCCGGTGAGCGCTGAGCGTTACTGCGCAGCCTCCAACTGAGAGAGACGACGTAAATGTGACGTGAGCAACCTGTCTGAAAGTTATACGTCTTCTGGTAGCTGTGCCAAGAGAAATCTCAGTCATTCCCAATCTAGCAGAGACGGAGAGCATAGGTATATGTAAGGAGATAACATGGACACAGGCTAATTATTGCTAACTAAAATGCTAGTTAACATTAGTAATTAAACTTCAACAGCTAATGTAAGTCGAAACTGCCTGCGAGCTTCTCCTGTACCATACGGTAATTCCTCTACTATGCGACAGTAAGTCCCGTGGTTATGACACAATCGTTAGCCTATTTTTACAAAAACGTCTGCTACGGAGCCATAACGTGAGATACAAGGTAATGGAGCCTTTTATACATTGTCGTGTTTCTTTAGAAATAAACAATGGACAAATAAAGTATTTAAACGCTTCAGATGTAAAGTTATTCGCTGTCAAAGTGACGTCAAAATGAATGGCAGTCAATGGGATGCTAACGGGGGGTGAGTGCTTGTTAGCATCAAAATGGCACCATAGGAGGTACGCGTTGTGAGGAGAAGCTTACCCCCTTGGCACAGACTTCCAGATGTTACACACCAGTGTGATCATCTGAAGAGTTTCCCAACACTATATAACACTTTGTTCTTTGCTGAACACCACTGACCAGAACTTAAGGTCGAACTAGAAGTGTCCTCCAGGTAAATTATTAATGACTCGTTTTCTTTTCCTCCTTCTACCTCTGCTCCTCCACCGTCCGTCTCCTCTCCCCTTTCTCTGCTTTGATTATTGTTTCTCACTCTGCCTCCCTCTCATCCCCACCTTCTCCTTTTCCTTTCCCTCCACCCTCTCTCTAGTGTGGAGATGGGGTTATTTTTAGCCCTGGTGAGATAGGGAGAGAGATCGTGCTGGGCCAACACGTACTCTCCACAAGGCCTTGACTGGAGACCTGTCACCAACGTGTGAGAGAAGAATGGTTTTCAGTTAACACAGTGTGTGCATGCGTTTCCACCGTGCATGTGTTTCCTGTAGTATCCCATAGACCTTAAGCTGCTTTCATTCGAGTAGACCAAAAAGTCCCTGTGATAACAGACATCCATCCTAAATAAAGGTACAATCTGTGATGCAAATGTAAACAAAGGCCAGCTTCGCCACCAAAACTCAAAACAGGATTACAGCAGTAATGTTCAAATGTGAAAAACAGGCTGAAATATAAAATTGTGATGAGTTAACATTTCTTTGTGGCTAAAATTGAGATGGTGATGATTCAGTGTGATTGGGGTTTAAAGGATTCATCTCCTGCTTAGATTTTTAGGATCGTCAGCCTTGACTTTCACACAAGCAATTAGCTTTTTTTCTATTATCTATGCGGTTGCCAGAGCTCTGATGTTGTATTGGTTAGCGTACAGGTTCATGGACCAGTTCAGACAATGTAGAGAGTTAAGTTTCAATCTTAGCCAGCGTTACTTAAATGGCCGTCATCTTCTTGTTGATGTGTTTAAACAGGTCGTCTTTGGTCTTGTGGATGGCATTCAGCATGTCAGCAAAGTTCACCCGTTCGTTAACGGTGCACGGCATGGACGAAACAGGTTGATTACATATATTTTTTTAGCTGAGGGTTTGAGCCTGCCACCCAACAGTCAGTGGTGAATTCAGCCATATCACATTAAGGTTATGGGATGCAGAATAGAGAAGTTATTGGAGTGCACATTAGGGAGTTAACGAAAGCACAGCCACACCGGTCATGTTGATCAGTTAACACTTCAACACTGCCAGCACTCTTGATGATGGTTCTATATTATACCTGGAATTTATACACTCAACACAATTATAGATTTGGCTTTTAAGTGTTATTGAGCAAGACATTAAATCCATACCCACTAAAGGGGGACTGAAATTGAGTGGGATGGGGGGAAATGAAAACAAATGAAAAGGGTATAATATTAAAATCAGATCAACAAACAGAAATATATCTACAAAATATACATACCAAACATAAAAATACAGGAAGATACATTTCCAAGTGTGATCTTTATCTAAAAACATCCTGAATCGCAGGTTGTAAGCCCTCCTCATTCAGTTTCATAACCAGTATGAATATATTGTTACGAGCTATGCTACTGAAGTGTTGGCAGTGTAAAAAACAGTGAAGCAGCTGCCTTGGTCAGGGTGATTTGCAGTGGCGTAGCATGTCATTCAAGTCACAATGATGCAGCAGCTTTGATTTGTTGTGCTTTCTGTCAAAACAGGATATAGGTATGGAACAGAGAGGAAAACCAATCTGATCCAACGGGAGATCAGCTACGGAGACTAAAAAGGAGTTGTATTTAATGGAAGGGACCAAAAAGTAATAGTTCAAAAATCTGTGTTGGTTTTATTTTTGAAATTTGTATTTTACTATGCAGTAGTGCGGGTATTATTTGTCTAAAATGAATGCATATTATATATAAAAGAAGCTAGAAGGGTGACATTTTCCATTTCTTTTCACATCTGCCCTCCTGTTAATCCATAGTTATCAATTTAAATGGCTGAGCCTACACACATATTTGTCCAGGCAGGTTTTTACAGGAGAGGAAAAGGCAGCATTTCCTCCATCACACTGCACCTGAATCTACCAGCGATGTCAGCAGTCTGTC
The DNA here is from genome assembly GCF_008315115.2 of Sander lucioperca. NCBI lineage: Eukaryota > Metazoa > Chordata > Actinopteri > Perciformes > Percidae > Sander > Sander lucioperca. The sequence continues at coordinate 28,924,348 of NC_050184.1, read as the reverse complement.
AGTCGGTCACCAGCAGCCTTCTAGATCTGCAGGCAAGCCGAAGCTATTCACCTGATGGTTACCTGAGTGGGCAGCCGAGTCCAACGGGAGATGATATTTCATCCTGGGCATCGTGTCTAACTGAGACACAGGAACATGCACGTATACACAGCGAGAAGAAGGAGAGGAGAGTCTTAATGTAAGCGAAGCCTTCTTTTTGGATAAAGTCTGATTTGCTGGACAACACTTCAAAATACACAAACAACAGCTATAAAAAGCTCCCGAAAGAGGAACACGAGAAGAACCGGAATCTTTGTATCACATTGCATCAAATCAATATTTAAATTCTGGCCCCTTTTCCTCTAAGGAGAGCATGCAGATGTCACTGCCTGTTTACTATGACTCGGATCTCACAGGACTAACAGATTCAGTGAGGGAGGGAGGCAGTAAAAGAAATGAGAGAGGTGGGGGAGAGGAAAAGCTGATTCAACCAAATACGCTCCCTCCCCTCTGCCGAGCTGAGGCCGATGCATGGAGGACTTCTTCCTTCTTCCCAGCTTGGCAGAAAGAGATGGGTGAAGGTAGTAACTGCATAGTCCTCCATCCACAGCAGAATGTGAAATTCAGCAGTTTGACTAAAGCCTGAGCCTGCGTCCTCTCTGCATGTCATGAGCACGCTTTTAAAAATCTCCTTAGTCATATGTTTCACTGAGCTGTCTAAACGTCTCTTTCACAAAATGGTATTCATTGGGGTTAAAGGCATTGATAACAGGGGCAGGGTGAGAATTACCGCTCATCGCTCACCGAGCTGTTCGTTCCTGCCGCTGCAGGCCGCTCTGCTCAATATCGCTCCAAGCTCAACTCAGATTTCACCTAGCTCCGCTCAAATCGCTCACCACTCTACAAAAAAGAAAAAGAAAAATAGCTGTGTTGTATTTATCAGATGAATGGCACCCGCCCTCCCTCCATGCCACCAGTGCCCGGAGCTCCGCCGGCAAAAAGTCCACCAGATGACGGGCCACTGGTGGCTTGGAGGGAGGGCAGGCGCCGGTCCTTGGCATACTGCTCGCACTGCAGTAACAGAGACGGGCTCGGTCATACTTCAAACTCATGGTGTTAGCAGTACCGGAGGGAAATTGGAGCGAGATGGTGCGGGAGATAAGGCGACGCTCCAACTTTTTAAAAATCCACTGTCCACTCCGTCCAAAACCAGTGGTGGAATGTTACTAAGTACATTTACTCAAGTACTGTACTTAAGTACAAATTTGAGGTACTTGTACTTACTTAAGTCTTTTCTTTTTATGCCACTTTCTACTTCTACTCCACTACAAGAGAGAAATATTGCACTTTTTATTCCACTACATTAATCTGACAACTTTAGTTACTAGTTACTTTACAAGTTACAATTTTTGGACAGAAAACACATGTAGTTTATAAAATACAATGTTATTATAAATTAAACTACCCAACAATATAATGGCCAACAGCTGAAATGAAGTGTTTTAACGCTCTTTTTGATGCTTTTGAAGCTTTTTTGGACACTTTTAATACTCTGTTGAAAGCGGCAAAAAAGGGTCAAAAGCGTCACTTTTTTAGTTTCCAGTTTCTAAAATGTGAGGATTTTTCTGCATTGAGTACTTTTACTTTAATGCTGGTAATGTAAAGGTTATAATCTACAAAACTTAAGTAAATAAAATGTAGTCCAGCTAGGCGTCTTTTCTGTGGTGTGCTGTTATCAGCTACTTAAACAACAAACAACTTCCCACTTTCGTAAATCTCCATTATTATTGAAACCTCATGTTTCAATCCTATTCTGAGTGGCTTGTAGCTTGTTCAGTTAATACAGTTATTTTAAATTATTTGTTTTTATTGTTGTGTTGTTCGTGTGGACCCCAGGAAGACCAGTGACTAGCTAATAGGGATCCAAATAAAGACTAAAGAATACAGCAATTACTAAAGTTATTGCTCATGCAAGGTGCTGATGTTACAGTATGTTGTAAATGAGCCTGACAGGAGGAACGGATAAACAAGCCTCTGTGACATCAGAACAACCAACAGTGGGACCTCGGAGGGGCAGCCAATCAGATGAATCCGGCTTGGCCGGCCTGCTGCTCCACACCAAGGTGACGAGGTGGGGGTAGCAGACCTTGGAGTGCTCTCCCGCTATCCTGAGATGAGTGATGCTGCCGTTAGTGGCACTGGAAAGAGGAGCTGGTGGATGGAGATGGCGGTGTGTGTTGTATATGTATGTATATATATGTGTGTGTGTGTGTGTGTGTGTGTGTGTGTGTGTGTGTGTGTGTGTGTGTCAGGAAAAGAGTGATATAGGAGGTGTGGTGGTTGAGGGACGGCAGTGAATTAAGTTGAGGAGGTGGTCACGTAATAGCCGGGTTCAGGCAGAGTTGAAGCCACTTGCTCACTGTGCTACAGCTGGTAACATTTACCTCAAGTCCTACCCCATAAATGTGTGTGTGTGTGTGTGTGTGTGTGTGTGTGTGTGTGTGTGTGTGTGTGTGTGTGTGTGTGTGTGTGTGTGTGTGTGCGTGCGCACAGGCAGCTAAAGGAGCTCTAAAACACATAAACTAGGTCTGGATTTTTACAATGGAAAATAAGTAACAAAACAGAAGTCCCCTTCTTAGACACACACAAACCCTTCTGAGGACCCCTTTAATAAGCATCCATTACCTTACAGTAACAAGAAACATGAAACTAACCTCCTCCTAGCCTAAAATCCAGCTCTTCTCTGCCCAGGGCTCACAAAAAGGTGACAGATTGCGTTATCTTACTCTCTTTTAAGCAATGATCAAACCGTCACGTCACTGACCACAAAAGCGACACGATTCATCCCTGCTCTCCCTGAAAAGTTGGTTTGTGAAAATCCTATGGGCTGAAATATGTGCCACCAGAAACTGAATTTGAATCATTTATATTTGTATTTGAATTGCTAAACTTGAATAATTGCATTGAAAAGCTTTTCAGCTGTAATATCTCAGCAGCCACTGGATGGATTACCATGTCATTTATCACAGACATTTATAGTCCCCTGAGGATGAACCCCACAGATTTTGGTGACCCTCTGACTTTTCATCTAGTTCCACCATCGGGGTGAAATTTGTCCAACATGACCAAATATCTGTAAAACTAATGACATTCCCATCAGCCTCAGCTGTACTTTGTGCTTAATGTTAATTAGCTAATGTTAGCATGCTAACCCTCTAAACTAAGATGGTGAACATTATACCTGCATTACATCAGCAAGTTAGCACTGTCATTTTGAGCATGTTGCCATGATAGTATTAGCATTTAGCAGAGTAGCTAGCATGGCTGTAGACTTGTCTTGTTTTCTCTATTTACTGCGTGGAGCTACAATTCACTAGGTATTCATTGCCTGACATGCTGAGGTTTTCTGATACAGATTGCGACCAAGATTTTATTTGACCCAATTCTGCACAGTGTGACATACAATGAACCTGCAAGATTGCTGCTATCACACAATGTGTTGGGGTCTTTAAAAGGTACAATGTGTGCTGTACTGAGTCCAGTCAAACATGCAGCAGAGCCCACGAGGGATGCTGCAGCCCTCTGAGGAGAGGAGAGGAGAGGAGGTGGAAGAAGCCCCAGGTAGCCTCACAGCAATGCACCATTAGAGAAAGGAAAACACAAAGCCAAGCTCGCTTCTTTTCCAGCCACTGTATCCCTCTCTCTCCCACTGACCAGCTAAATATTTTATCAGCTGGCAAAAGAACCTACAAGCCCCAAGGCCAGGGGTTCTTTTTTGTTTGTTTCTTTATTGAAGAAAGTAAGTGTGTGTGTGTGTATGTATGTCGATATGTGTGTGTGTGTGTGTGTGTGTGTGTGTGTGTGTGTTAGATGGGGAGGGGACAGAACAGAAGTGCTTTTGATTGGTCACTTTGAAGTAGTTTGTCTGTTTCTCTTCCTCTCTCTAGCTCTCTCTCTCTGTGCATCCCATGTGCAGCACGCTGCTCAGTTCAGAACTGGATGAACGACCTTGAGCAGGCGCACAGGGCTGTGTTGCCATGGCAACGAAGCCTCGCGCAACCAGTAACAGCTGGATGCAACAGCACTCCCTGAATTTTAGCGGGAGTCGCCACGTTAATAAAACGACTCTCCACGTCTCCTCCCCCCTCCTCACTATCTGCCGCCCCTCCTTCATCACTCTCACTCACACACACACACACACACAAACACAAACACACACACAAAAGAAAGCCATGCTCGTACAAAGACAATATGATATTAACACACAAACTTGTCTAGCTTAAGTGCTATGATTCAGGCGTAAAGAACATAAAGTCCTGGGCACCAGCTAACTGCATACCGCGAGAAAGAAGCGCAACGAAGAAGAAAAAGACTAGAGGAGGAGAAAAAGACAGGAGAAAAAGACAAAAATCAAGAGTGAACCACAGAACGGGGAGAAATGCACCGAGATGGCACTTGACATTCCTCTCACACAAGAAAAAGCTCTCAGAAAAATAACGCAGCAGAGGACATGAGCTGCACTGAGGCATTCTGGGGAAAGAAAGGAAACTGAAACCGAGGAAACGCAGTCAAGTTGACAGTTGTTCTGATGGTGCATCAGCTCATCCCTGTTTGATATTTAGTTATTCCATTATCACAGACATATGTATAAACTACTTTATAGGTCCTCACTGTAACTTTCCCCCCAAAAAATGTCTAAACGCTAAAATACATTTTTCTACACCTAATGACAAAACAAAGATCAATTGGATCACCTGACACGCCAAATAACAGAAATGAATGACGCAACTTTTCTCAGATCAATTTCAGACCACAGCAAGGACATGACCTGTGTTTGCTGTTACTGAACGGGTCAGCGCCTGTTGACCTAGTTTCAAGACTCGTTCCAGATCAGTGTTTAACAATACAAACATTACCTTAAAGATATAGTCCATAGTTTCTGTCTCCCCCATGAGGAATTCTAAGTATTGACAACAAAACAGTCGGCACATCCACATAATACAAGCCTTCCGTGATCGCGCATCACCCCCACCCCTCCACAGTTACTTGTAACCAAGGAGGACACGGAGGATTAAAAAAACATGATGGACTCTTCTGAAGAGGTAATTATCTTCACTCGATTTTCTGCGTGCGAAAACCTCTGGACGACACAACCTTCTGAACACAGCCATACTGAGAAATAAAGAGAGAGTTGTGTGGAGCTGATAGTCATAATTAGCTTTGTATCAACTCATTTGGCAATGGCTTGAATGTAACGGACGTTCATTAATATCAAAAAGTTACGCACTAAAGCTTTAATAACAATAAAATGTAACAATTTATACACTGCAGGCTTTTTTTCCATCATCAATTAATCTGTAAAGTAAAAAAAGGTGAGAAATGCTCATCATTAGTCCAAGACGATATCTTCAAAATGCTCGTTTTGACCGACTTAGAGTCTGAAACTTAAAGATAATGAAACTGATTGGCTTTGGGAAACAACAGTGAATACTAACTTTAGTGTCACCAAGGAATTACTAAAGAATTAGTAACCATGTCCCTGGTTTAAGGAGACATTTCTAGCTAAAAGTATAATGTTATAAGTTACAGGTATATCGAAATATAAAGCTGTATTATTTACCTTGGTGTTATTGGTGGAGGTTATGTGGCTTAGCTTACTTATACAGTGGCATGGACGTGATACAATGTATTAAATATATGCTCATTGGACTACTTTATTTATTAACGCGCAATAAAACAATACACTGTGCAATACAATTTAGTGATATGTAAACGTAATTTATTCCAAAGGAAGCGTGATAAACACACAGGATTTTCCACCTTAACATGTGATAACACACGTCATTTTCCACCATGCATCCTGGCGATGGAGATGGGTCCCAGCACCAGAGGTGGGCCCAAGCTTGGAGCTCTGCAGCAGGATACTACTGCGGCTTAAGTACAACCCTTGTTGCATGCCGTTCCCCATCTCACTCCCTCAATGTAGTGGAGGTTGGCAGCGAATTCTTGTCTTTTTACACTAAATTCAACACTTTTAAATATTACAAAAATGCAAACATGACTGCAGAAAGTGGGTTGTTTCAAATGATGAATGTTTATTTTAAAAGAAAATAAATGTAATGTCACACACACCATCTACCATTTAGATTCTCAAATGTAAAGAAGGATTTATTCAAGCTCTGGTATAAATCTGAAGTATAGCGGTGATGTGTATGTAATTACACTTACAGACCCACAACATCATATGTAAATGAACGATGACAACCGCGAACAGTGTGGTGTCAAAGGCGGGTTTAATTTGCATTTATTTTCCATGTGTTATACACATAAGTTTGTGTGTGTACAAAATGTTATGTGTACAAATCTTACTTTCACATATGGTCTTTCTTTTGAGAAGTACTATGTCTGCTCAAAGCAACCCAAACTGTAGCTTCCATTTAACAAGAATTTCTTCTATAATTATATTTTTGTGACATTTCTCTCATGAGATGTTTCTTATTTTCTGCCATTTTCATTAAATTGCATAA